>NW_026884982.1:0-6246 GCF_032173495.1 Musca vetustissima | reverse complement strand
TTCCTGATTTTCGGACGGTAAGAAATATCTCTGAATAAAAATATTAATGACAGGTCCATGTTTTGACAGGTCTGGCAACATTTTCCAAATTTTGAGATTTTAGTCGCATTTCCCAAACAATAGTCCTATGAATTTAAATTCTAGGTTCATAAAAGGGTGAACAATATCTTTGTAACAGTATCTTTGTTTTCAATATATAGGTCTCATATTAAACCCGCTACATTTTAGGCATTTTTAAAGCTTTAGCCACATTTACAAACCGAAGTGGGTGTAATTTGTAAATATGGATTTTTTTACGGTAAAACTTCCTTGCAAAAATCAGTGTTCGGTTCGAAATGTGTTTCGCGCTTTACGTCCGATTTATGGTCTACATAATCGACCAAGTGAGCAAACAATTAATGCGATTGTGACCAAGTTTCGCACTCAGTTTACTTTATTGGACATTAAACCAACCACACGAATGCGTACAGTGCGTACAGAAGAGAATATTGCGTCTGTTTCTGAGAGTGTTGCTGAAGACCGTGAAATGTCGATTCGTCGCCGTTCGCAGCAATTGGGTTTGTGTTATTCGACCACATGGAAGATTTTACGCAAAGATCTTGGTGTAAAACCGTATAAAATACAGCTCGTGCAAGAACTGAAGCCGAACGATCTGCCACAACGTCGAATTTTCAGTGAATGGGCCCTAGAAAAGTTGGCAGAAAATCCGCTTTTTTATCGACAAATTTTGTTCAGCGATGAGGCTCATTTCTGGTTGAATGGCTACGTAAATAAGCAAAATTGCCGCATTTGGAGTGAAGAGCAACCAGAAGCCGTTCAAGAACTGCCCATGCATCCCGAAAAATGCACTGTTTGGTGTGGTTTGTACGCTGGTGGAATCATTGGACCGTATTTTTTCAAAGATGCTGTTGGACGCAACGTTACGGTGAATGGCGATCGCTATCGTTCGATGCTAACAAACTTTTTGTTGCCAAAAATGGAAGAACTGAACTTGGTTGACATGTGGTTTCAACAAGATGGCGCTACATGCCACACAGCTCGCGATTCTATGGCCATTTTGAGGGAAAACTTCGGAGAACAATTCATCTCAAGAAATGGACCGGTAAGTTGGCCACCAAGATCATGCGATTTGACGCCTTTAGACTATTTTTTGTGGGGCTACGTCAAGTCTAAAGTCTACAGAAATAAGCCAGCAACTATTCCAGCTTTGGAAGACAACATTTCCGAAGAAATTCGGGCTATTCCGATACAGAGATTTTAAAATATATGTGAATATTAAGCCATTATCCAGTAGCAATAGTCATCGCTCACAATTTTTACAGCTTACTACTCACATGGATGCATGTACGGTTGTATGTGTTTATATTCCACTTTTATATTTTCCTCCACAAAGAGAGAGCGAGTTCCCATTACATTTCCATAAATGTTCATTTTACTGGAATATTTTGTTATGTCGTTCAGTTGGAAAATAGTTATTATTTATTATTTGTTATGTGCGGGTTCGTTCTATACAGCTCTAGTTTTCCTTTGCCGAATGGCTGTTAGCTGGGCTTGGTCGTAAATACTCGAGAATGAAAGTGGTACGTATCAGGTCCCCATTGAGTATAAAAACGTCGTCATTCCCACAAGTTTACCACAGTTTATTGGAAACCATATAAAGCAATGGATAAAGTGGCATATTAAAGGCTTCAGTAAACCCAGTAAAGCTTATAACAATTTTTCCACTCATATGAACATGAATGGAGCAAAAATAAAACACAAAAACCCCGAACCGAACATATAAAAAAATGAAATCTATAAATGTCTATATTGCAGTGGAGCTCGTAAACATTTATGCATAGAAATCAGAAATCACTCGCACCGTAACAACCTTGTTGTTGGGCTGTTATTTAGTTTTGGGTTTATTTCCATCAATAATGTGTTGTTGCCTATTGAACTAGCATTTGGGGTTTCTTAATTTTTTATTAGGGCCACATTTAGAGGTCAATGTCGGCAATAAGTGCAATATATCGACACGTTCCTCTTTCAAAAAATACGAAGTAATGCAGCAATTTTAAGATAAAATTTAAAAGTGATTAATTTAAAATTGAAGAGACTTAAATTGAAGAGACTTTCCCGGATTGTAAAGATTATGTGTAAAACTTAATAACTAAAAAGTGACACAATCTTTATATAAGGCATTATGTAAACCATAATACAAATTTCAGAAATTTTTAATGGATAATTATACCATCAGCCGTATGGCTAATGAGGGTGTATACACTTTAAAACGGTGAAAATGTGCCTCTTCGAAATATAGGTTCTACAGCCCATGTTTCTCTGGACAAAGTCCGTTTCAGAAAATTTAGATTTCATCCAAACATTGCCCATCTTATTATTTCTTCCAAACTTAGTTCAAATTCTCGAACCTCCACACAGGGACTAGATCTAAATGCGGCTATAATTCATTATCAAACTTTACGTTCTAATTTTTTATCTCGCTATCCTCCGCAGGTGAAATGATTACAACAGAGTCTTAGAACCAAATTCAAAACGCGGAACAAATCAGGTAACTATTTTAATATAAAAATGGGGGTTATATGGGGACTACCCCAAAAAGGGGGCGAATATTAATAATGTTTAGTAGCGCCCAAGAACCCCAAAATACCGAAAATTGGGGGTACCCTTATATGGGGGCTATCCGAAAAAATGGAGCTATATTCATAATTTTTTGTGGAGATATTTTTTACCTATTAAGAACTCAAAATACTAAATAACAGCTAATTCGGCGGAAAGTACGATCAAAACCCCCAAAATACTGAAAATTAGGAGGTACCGTTATATGGGGGCTACCAGAAAAAGTGGACCTATATTTATAATTTTTTGTGGAGACATTTAGTACCCAATAAGAACCTAATGTAGCAAATTTCAGGGAATTCGGTTGAACAACTCGCTCAAGAACTCAAAAATACCGAAAATTGGAGGGTACCCTTATATGTGAGCTATGCCTAAACGCCTAAACGTGAACCGATAAAGCGCATCTTCGAACTTGACCTGCCTGCAGACAAAAGACTCTATGTACAATTTTGGCGATCTATCTCAATTCGTTTAGACGCTAGAGTGATTACAACAGACAGACGGACATGGCTATATAGTCATAGAATTTTACGCTGATCAAGAATATATACTTTATAGGGTCGGAAATGATTATTTCGATGAGTTACAAACGGAAAAACAAAATTAATATACCCTCCATACTATGGTGGAGGGTTAAAAAGATTTTTTTTTAAATCCGAAATGTCACCTTTCCAAGAGCATACATCTGAAGTTGTTTGATCGATAGTTTACGAGAAATCTATCAGTACATCCATGTGCCGAAAAATAGATTTCTTTTTCCCCACTCTAATATATTAAGGTACTCAGGGATTGAAGGTATTTTAAATGTCGACACATAGGTGGAGGATACAAAAAGTACGGACCGGTCGCACAGAATGACGTTTTTACTACTTTGTAGAATATTTGGATGTAAAAATCTCGTCATGTGATATTGCATTTGCGATTCATGGATATACGAACAAAAAATACGCACTAGGACAAAACATAGAAGGGGGGTATGTTTTACAGAAATATTACTCATTTGATTTGATATAAAGGGTTACAAGCAAAAATGCATCATGCCACGACACAAAAACTTCATTTATGGGAGTTCGACTTCTGAGTTCCTAATATACTTGCAAATGGCTTTCATATTTTCTTCATTCATAGCTCACAGTACAATACTATTTCCTCCAAATAGTCAACACCAGTAATAGGATATGTATGCCACATGTAAAGGATCATTTTAGAAGAAATGTGATGTCACATGTAAAATAGAGAACTTTATCTGTCACATTTCAAATGTAACAAACCCCTCATAGCAAAATTACACCATAATTCAATTGTGGTACATCTGCGTTTTTGTTGTTATTGTTGTATTTTTAATGTTTTGATTAATAATTTATAACTTTTCAAAAAGTTGGTCATTGTTGTTATTAAATGTTGCTGCCTCTATTGTTAAGACCAGTCAAAAGTTGTTTTCAACTTAGTTCGTTTTCCAAAGAACATATTACACACACAAACAGCATGAAAACATTTTATAGCCCTGAGTGTATAGATGTCTCGTCTGACTGTCAGTCAGTCACAGAGTGTCTGTTTCGATTTAGTCACCTAATAAAATTCATATACGATGAGGACGACAACACTCAACGTTCAACATCGTGTCTGTGTTGACTTTTATAATTGAAATCAATCACCAGAAGTTTTTAAGGCACGTCTTTCATTTTCAACTGCTTGCTACTCAAAAGCAGGCAGCTTCTTTTCTTCCATATTCCCCACTGCTGTTTGTTATCTTCCTCCCTCAGTCGATGATATGATTTAAGGCAATAACAAAGTTTTATTCACAAAATATAATTTCTTTTGTCAACAATGAATGAACGAATAAAAGCAGCACACATACACACACACAACCTTCAGCTCATCATACACACATACGAAATATTTGCTAAACTTTGCCATTCTAAACAAGAAGCGGATTCCTCACTGTCTAACTCCTCATCTGTCAGTGCCATAAACAATCAACCACCTAGCAAACTTTTGTTATTTTGTTTAAAGGAAACTTGCACTTGAAGAAGCAACACAAACAGATAAACATACACTGGATGGTTGCTTGGCTGACAGCGGGACGGGACAACAGTGTTAGCTAACAAAAAATTTCCATAGCAATGTGTTTAAATTCAAGTGTATCTATGTTTCTAAAAAACAGTAACAACAAGTAAAAACGTTGTTAAGTTCGGCCGGTACGAACTTTATGTACTCTCCACCATGATTCACAATACGTATAACACTGTAACACAAAATCGTGGTCAGGCCCAAAATAACAATTTTTTCATATGTCAAATTTGTGGGTTATGTGTGCATGATTTTTTTTTTTGCTTTGAAAATTATATTTCCAATGGCAGTTGTGTCTTCCTGGACAATTCTAATCGGAAGCTTATGAAGGACTATTCATTGGCATCATAAAAAGGACACCATGTTTGGACTAATTCCGCCGTATATGGCAAAGGACATTTCCAGTGACCACTGAGCCTTCCTGGACAATTCCTTCAGGCCAATATTTGTACCTATGGAAAGCTTATGACATCACAAAAAGAAGATGTCTTTTGTAGTTGACAATTTGTGGAATAAACCACTGCAGGAAATTTCCAATGACAGTTAAGCCTTTTCGGAATTGGCCAGGAAGGATCGGCCACATAATTTTTGTATCTTTGTACTTTCGAAGTTATCTAAATAAAATTATTAAATGAACGAAATACCAAACGATACCGATTGCATGAGATTTGCGTGGCTATGCCGCAATATGGACACATCAAAAATGTTCTGTGAAAAAGTAGTTTACCAACCACAGTCTCAGAATGATAAATTACAGTCACTACTTAATGTAAAATATATTCCTCCTAGGAAAGCCAAATAGCTGTATCTTTATATGAGGCTGTACCCAAAAATCTACCTATATTTATAAATCGTGATAGGAAGTTTTAAAACCTATAAAATGAAATTAGAACCAATTTGGTGGAAACATTTTGGCTAAGGCCTTGAATATGTTGAAAAATTCGCGTGAGCTTTCTATGGGGACAAATTAGAAACATGGCCTTATATTAAAAATGTTCTGTTTATATATAGAGGGCCCCGAGTGACAAATTACTGCCACTCCCAAATACCAAAACATATTCACTTGCTCCTAGGACGAACCAAATGCCTAAATGAGTCCTGGAATAAGGGGCAATAAAATATACCCAAAAATCGAACTATATTTATAATATTTGGTAGGAAGGTGGTAAACCTGATAAAACCTCAAAATGTCAAATTATTTTTTTTTATTCGGTTGAATAATGAAGATGACGTTATATAGAGCCTACCCCGAAATATCGGTCAATTATTTTTGTTATGACGATTTTGTTCCTAACGAGACCCCATTTTTTAAATTACAGTGAATTCGGTTGGAAAAATGTGCATTAAATCCTAAAAATTCCGAATATTCGTTACCCTGAAAAGTGGATCAATACTGAAAATTCTTTTTTAGGACTATTTAATGCCCAAATGAGAATAAAATATATAAAATGACCGCCAATAATGGGGAGTACTTTTATATGAATGGCTATCCCGAAACATGGGTCTATATCGATACTTTTTCGTATAGAAATTTTTACCCCATAAAAAAACAAATTATTG
>NW_026884981.1:0-62576 GCF_032173495.1 Musca vetustissima | reverse complement strand
AAACAACAACGGGTGTAGGTTTTTTTTGTTTGTTATTCCCCGGTTATAAATGACCATTCAGTTACGCTCGCTTCAAGGTATTATTTAATGAGTGTGTGCTTAGTATTAAAACATAGACATAATAATTGGATCTGACCTTTAATATTTCAGCAGATATAAAAGCTATAAGGAATGGGTAAAGCTCAAAGCAAGCGATCAGTTGATATTACTACTGTTAACAAGAAGGGCGGTGATGAAGAAGTCACAGGAAAGTTGAAAGTAGGAGATGGTGAAGATATTGGAGTTATTGCAAATGACACCAAATTACAAGCATTGGAGACAAAGAATGATGACACAACTGAAAAACTTTCTCCTTTTTCCGATGAATGTTCAAAAAAGTCCAAAAATAAAAGGTTAACAAGAAATGGCCTTTTCGTATTATTTCATTTGGTAAAAAAGATGTACCCGAGATAAACCCATGGCTCCTTTTGAGAACATGCATAGAATCACATTCTGAGTCGATTTATGCATGTCCGTCTGTCTGTCCATTTTAAATTGTAAACAAAGTACAGATTGTATTTTTGATCCGAATTGGATGAAATTTGGCGCAGCTATTTATATGACACAAGGACGTACCCTATTGAAATTGGTTCAGGTTTAGATATAGCTCCCACATATATTTTCGTCCGATTTTAGTAAATTTTGCAACAAAGAGTCAAATTATGCCGACAATGAACTGACGTTAGGATAGCTTAACGTCTACCAAGTTTTATTGAAAGCGGTTCAGATTTAGATATAGCTCCCATATATAGTTTCGTCCGATTTTAACTAAATGGTGCACCAAAGAGTCAAATGTAGCCCAATTGGCACAAAATTTTTCACAACGTACTAAAGTTAGGATAGTCCAACGTCTACAAATTTCACTGAAAGCGGTTCAGATTTAGATATAGCTCTCATGTATATTTTCGTCCGATTTGTAGTAAATTGTGCACCAAAGAGTCAAATTTAGACCGATTGGCACAAATTTTGCACAACATACTGAAGTCAGGATAGCTTAAAGTCTGTTAAGTTTTATTCAAATCGGTTCAGATTTAGATATAGCTTCCAAATATATTTTCGTCCGATTTTAGGTGAATGATGCACCAAACTCTTGTAATGTTTGTTCGATTGACACCGACATTTGCACAACGTTCTAATGTTATTATAGCATAACGTGTGTTAAGTTAAAGTATTAAATTGAGCCTAGAATGTTGCGTTTTGTAAAAATTGGTTCAGATGAAAATATTGCTTCAATATGTATTTTCGACCGAATTCACGTTAATTGTACCAAATAATGAATTGAGATTAAATTTTGAACAGCCTCCATGCTGTAGCATAATAAATAGTTTGATTTCAGGGGACCCCCCCCCCATTCCCGGGGTCAAAAAATTTTTGATTTAATTCGAATCTACACTAAATCAATTTCAAGAGAAAATCTCAAGAACTCTTGAAGATATAGCCCATTTATTGTGGCAGCATCTAGTGACGGCTAAAGGGTTTCTCAAACTTTAAATGCGTTTTTCTCTTTTGTGAATGGCGGGCACGATAACTCAAAAACTAATAACCCCATCGATTCCAAATTTTTACACGTTTCTCTGTGAGTGTATAGCTATTGTATGAACTAGGATAAAGCCAATCGATGAAGATCTTCCTTATTTTTGAACTTGGTTTTTAGTAAAAAATACAAACATTAACAAGCATTGGTATATCGATATTTATAATTTTTAGTGGATTTTGGCGATCTATCTCAATTCGTTTAGAGGCTAGAGTGATTACCACAGACAGACGGACATGTTTAATTCGTCATAGAATTTTACGCTGATCAAGAATATATACTTTATAGGAACGGAAATTATTATTTCTATGAGGTATAAACGGGAAAAAACTCAATACTATGGTGAAGGGTATTTAAAGGGACAAATGTTCCCGCTCATATGGACACAGATCACATATTTAATTTAGTCCAATTTCATGTCAATGGTCCTTCAAAAATGCGAGGTCTGTTAGGATCTATCTCTTGAATATAGCCAAAGTGGTAAAGGGTATCATACTGGTTAATATTCATATTATTTATGGTTACTGTTTTAATATTTATACACTCAGCTTTATGGATAATGAGGGTATATACATCGAAATATTGGTTTAAAACTCCATTTTTCAGAACATTTGGAGTCGATTTACAAATGTTCGTCAGTCTGTCTGGCCGGTTGGTGCGCACAATAACTTTCAAAGGGAGGAACCAATTTCATCCAACATTGCACATCGTAATATTTCTGCCAAGCTTAGTTCAAGTTCGAAGATGGAGAATATCGTTCCACTTCTTCTGGTACCTCCCCCACAAAATGGCAAAAAATTATGTTAAAAATTAATTTTATATCATGCAAACGGACTATTCGATTTGAACCAAACTTTGTACAACCTATTTTCTTTACCAAGCCTTGATCAAGCCTGAAGATGGGACCCATTGGTCTACTTCTTCTGGTACCTCCCACACAAATGGTCAAAATGTACAATAGTTATAAATCCAATATCAGTCGAATGAAATGACCAATTTGAATTAAATTTTGCACAACCTATTATCTTTAGAGAACCTGTATCAGGTAGGAAGATGGTCCACTCCTTCTGGCACCTCCCCCACAAAGATGTTCACCCTTTCAGTAATTATAAATCCAATGTCAGGCGAATGGAATGTTCGACTTGAACCAAACTTTCACAACCTATTATCTCTACCAAGTCAAGAACCCATTATTGGTCTACTACTTTTGGTGCATCCCCCAAAACGGGTCCAAATTATCAATATTTATAAATAAAATATCAGTAAAGCCTATAAAGAAAGCCTGATTCGAACTAAACTTTACACAACCTATTATCTATACAAAGCCTAGATCAATACAAAGCCCCACAAAATGGTCAAAATTGTGTTAAAAATTAATTTTATAATATCATGTGAACGTTCTAGCCGATTTGACCCAAATTTGTACAACTTATTATCTTTACCAAGCCTTGATCAAGTCTGAAGATGGACCCAGTTGTTCACTCTTTTCATACATCCCCACAAAGACCCGAAATTTTCAATATTTTTAAATCCAATATAAGAAGAATCCTTGTTTACTTTGTCTATATATTATATATTTATGTATATTTATACCCTTCACCACTCTGTGGTACAGGGTATTATGTCTTTATGCATATGTTTGTAACAGGCAAAAATAATCGAGATAGACCCATGGTTCCTTTTGAGAATATGCATAGAATTACATTCTGAGTCGATTTATGCATGTCCGTCCGTCTGTCCATGTTAAATTGTAAACAAAGTACAGGTCGCATTTATGATCCGAATTAGATGAAATTTGGCACAGATCATTCGTTTGGCCCAAGGACGACCCTATTGAAATTGGGAAAAATCGGTCAAGATTTAGATATAGCTCCCATATATATTTTCGTCCGATTTAAGGGGACCCCCCATTCTCGGGGTCAAAAATTTTTGTGATTTAATTCGATTCTACACTAATTCAAGAATGTCTCTACAAAACTTCAAGTGAAAATCTCAAGAACTCTTGAAGATATAGCCGATCATACGAGAGCCATACATGTACTCTTTCTAACGCCGTTGGAATTTTCGAATTCCGATGATCCAGTGAGGAGTTATCATGCCCGCCATCAAAAATAAGGACTTTTCTTTAATTACAAAAAACAACAACAAAGCAATAACAAAATTTTTTTGTAAATTATTTTTCTTCTCTTTTAAATCTTCAAATATATATGTGCAAAGTTACAAACCTTAACAAGCATTGGTATTGATTAACCAGTCAATTGAAAATCTTGAAAAATTAAAATCGAGAATGGGTGGGGTTCCCTTAAGTTAAATGATGTACCAAAGTCCCTAAATATCTTTCGATTTGCACGAAATTTGGTACAGCCTACTGAATTAGGTCTAGAATGATGTGTGCCAAGTTTCGTGAAAATCGGTTCAGATTTAGATATAGCTCCGATATATAGTTTCGCCCGATTTAGGTAAATGGTGCACCAAAGTCCCTGAAAATCATTTGATTTACACGAATTTTGGCATAGCGTATTGAATTAAGTCTAGAACGACGTGTGCTAAGTTTCGTGAAAATCGGTTAAGATTTAGATATAGCTCCTAAATATAGTTTCGCCCGATTTTAGGTAAATGGTGCACCAAAGTCCCTGAAAATCATTTGATTTGCACGAATTTTGGCATAGCGTATTGAATTAAGTCTAGAATGACGTGTACTAAGTTTCGTGAAAATCGGTTCAGATTTAGATATAGCTCCCATATATATTTTCGTCCGATTTAAGGTAAATGGGGTACCAAAGTCCCCACATATCTTTCGATTTGCACGAAATTTGGCATATCGTACTGAATGAAGTCTAGAATGATGTATGTAAAATTACTTAAAAATCGGTTCAGATTTAGATATAGCTCCCATATATATGTTTGCACGATTTAATGTAAACGGTATACCAAAGTCCCTATATATCCGTCCGTTTGGGCGAAATTCGGCACAGTGTACTAAATTGGGTCTAGAATGATGTGTGTAAAATTTCTTGAAAATCGGTTCAGATTTAGATATAGCTTCCAAAGACCTTATATATCTTTCGATTTGAACGAAATGTGGCATAGAGTACTGAATTAGGTCCAGAATGACGTCTGTCAAGTTTCGAGAAAATTGGACCAGATTTAGAAATAGCTCCCATATACATTTTTGTCCGATTTAAGGTAAGCGGGGCATCAAAGTCCCTATATATCCTTCGATTTGCATGAAATTTGGCATATGGTACTGAATTACGTCCAGAATGATATATTTTCGTCCGATTTAAGGTAACTGGGGCGCCAAAGTCCCTATATATCTTTCAATTTGCACGAAATTTGGTCTAGAATGAAGTGTGTTAAGTTTCCTGAAAATCGGTTCAGATTTAGATATAGATCCCATATACATTTTCGTCCGATTTAATGTAAATGATGCACCAAAGTCCATTAATATCTCTCGATTTGCACGAAATTTAGCACAGCGTAATGAATTAGGTCTAGAATGATGTGTGTTAAGTTTCCTGAAATCGGTTCAGATTTAGATATAGCTTCTATATCTGACCAAATGAAAAATTTAGTATTGGATGCAGAATGACATGATTATGGGTCCAATTACATTTTACTGGTCCTTTAAAAATGCGACGTCTGTTAGGGTTCATCTGTTGAATATACCCAAAGTGGTGAAGGGTATCATATAGTCGGCCCCGTCCGACTTTACTACTTTCCTTACTGGTTTTTGTTATGGCCGACCGATCATTCTTTCCACATCTCACTATTTATATCAAATGCGCACAACATAAACAATTGCTTCTTCTTCTTTCTCTTAATTGTCAATTCTGATATTTCTACAAAGCCGTTAGGATTTGTGGTGGGTAACGGCGTCAAAGCGAATGGATTATTTGGAGAAAAATGGTAACTCTGGAAATCCAAAAAAAATATTTTTTACCAAAAAAATATACTTATCTGGTGTATATAAGGAAAATGAATATATATTCACGAACGGGGTAAAAGGATATTATAAATAATCAACATAACTAAGTATATATAATTTTTGTCCCCAAATTCAGAATGTCCCCATATTATACTCAAGGATGATGAAAATTCGGGGACAGTCCCCAAATAAGGAAATTGTCCCCGAAGAAATCCCTGTATTCAAATCACGTCCTTGAATTGATCCCTCCACATATATATATATATATATATATATATATATATCAATATAAACATATAAAAATATTTTTTGCCAATATTAATATATTGCATTTAACTTAATATTATTAAATAATAATTGAAATTTTTTCGAAAAAAAATTGTTGTGATCGTGTGTACCCTACAGTCCGTGCACGCTACATCCTGCAATTTTAAAAATTAGCGAATATTATTGAATTCTGTTTAAATATTTCTCTTTTTCAAAGAGTTTTAAATTTTTTGACACCTCCGGTGTTATAATTAAAACTTTGTATATTCCATATACACTTAGAGAAATTTTTGAAATTTTCAGTACACTGAAAAAAAATTATATTTTAAATTTTTTTGTTTTTCTTGGAAATTTGATCATTTATGTGGTTCTATTAGAAAAAGGTGTGGTATTTCCGCTACATCACTGATTTTTTTCGATTTTAAGCATTCTGCTCTTAATTTGTTGAATAATTTGAATTTTCATTCAATTTTAATTGAGAAAATAATTGATTTTTGGGTTTTATTAGTTAGATTTTTTGATTTTACGGTCACATTTTGGCTTTTAATCCTTTTTTTCTAAAAATCATTGCCTTATTTCTACACTTCCCACAAGTGTTCTGAATAAATATAAAATTTTGTTAAATTTTCTTCTTCAAGGAATATTATTTTCTTTATTTTTGAATTAATTCTTTACCAAAATGCCTTTGACTCCACTAGACTTCTTCATCAGAGCCACTGATGCTCTCGTAAAATACGACGCATGCATCACCTCCCTCCAGGAGGAAGATCTTTACGTCTATGCCTTAGAAATTCAGGCAACTGAAGCTAAGGAACTTTGGCGTAACGTCAAAGAATGTTATGAAAAATGCATGAACGAGATTCACATCAAAGAAACCCCTTCTTAAGAAGATGATCTCTCGGTTGAATGCAAATATCAGGTCGCTTTTAGAGCATATGTAAAAGTCTTATCTTCCCTCAATAGAAAGGTTGATCTACTTCGTCCTACACTTAAAACTCCAACTAAAGTTAGTAATCCACCGGTCACTTCACGAGTGAATTTGCCTCAAGATGAGGAAACCGCTTCGGTTTCTGGTGTTTCGCACCAAACAGTTACTCTTGCTGATGCTACTCATATTTCTCTTAATGATAGTTTTGCACATAGCATCAATCTTCCACCTTGTGATATTGATGTTTTCAATGGTGACATTCTTACATGGCCAACCTTCCGGGATTACTTTTCGGCTGTGTATATATGTAATTCTCGACTTAGTGACATAGAAAAATTATGCCTTTTAATCAAAAAAACTAGTGGTGATGCTCGAGATATAGTGTCAAATTTTCCCTTAACTCATAAAAGTTTTAGTTTGGCATGGAAAGCTTTAAAAGAAGCTTATGATAATGTTCGCATTTTGGTTAACAACCAAATTAAAGCTCTTTTTGATCTTCCAATAATAGATAATGAGACTAGCGCTGCTTTAAAAAAATTACAAAGAGGTATTAATGGATGTGTTTCTGCCATGGCCATTTACGATGTTCCTACGGATAATTGTAGGGTTTTCTTTGTTTGCAAAGACTTCCCAAAGATACAGTTACGTTGTGGGAACAAAATATAAAAGATAAATCTGCTTTGTCCTCTTGTAAAGATCTTGATCTCTTTCTAACCGAAAGAATCCAAACGCTTACTTGCCTAAAGGATATAAAGGGAATAGACTCCAATAAAAAAATCGAACAGAAAAAAGTTAGGACGCATTTCACGATTCTACACTAATTCAAGAATGTCTCTACAAAACTTCAAGTGAAAATCTCAAGAACTCTTGAAGATATAGCCGATCATACGAGAGCCATACATGTACTCTTTCTAACGCCGTTGGAATTTTCGAATTCCGATGATCCAGTGAGGAGTTATCATGCCCGCCATCAAAAATAAGGACTTTTCTTTAATTACAAAAAACAACAACAAAGCAATAACAAAATTTTTTTGTAAATTATTTTTCTTCTCTTTTAAATCTTCAAATATATATGTGCAAAGTTACAAACCTTAACAAGCATTGGTATTGATTAACCAGTCAATTGAAAATCTTGAAAAATTAAAATCGAGAATGGGTGGGGTTCCCTTAAGTTAAATGATGTACCAAAGTCCCTAAATATCTTTCGATTTGCACGAAATTTGGTACAGCCTACTGAATTAGGTCTAGAATGATGTGTGCCAAGTTTCGTGAAAATCGGTTCAGATTTAGATATAGCTCCGATATATAGTTTCGCCCGATTTAGGTAAATGGTGCACCAAAGTCCCTGAAAATCATTTGATTTACACGAATTTTGGCATAGCGTATTGAATTAAGTCTAGAACGACGTGTGCTAAGTTTCGTGAAAATCGGTTAAGATTTAGATATAGCTCCTAAATATAGTTTCGCCCGATTTTAGGTAAATGGTGCACCAAAGTCCCTGAAAATCATTTGATTTGCACGAATTTTGGCATAGCGTATTGAATTAAGTCTAGAATGACGTGTACTAAGTTTCGTGAAAATCGGTTCAGATTTAGATATAGCTCCCATATATATTTTCGTCCGATTTAAGGTAAATGGGGTACCAAAGTCCCCACATATCTTTCGATTTGCACGAAATTTGGCATATCGTACTGAATGAAGTCTAGAATGATGTATGTAAAATTACTTAAAAATCGGTTCAGATTTAGATATAGCTCCCATATATATGTTTGCACGATTTAATGTAAACGGTATACCAAAGTCCCTATATATCCGTCCGTTTGGGCGAAATTCGGCACAGTGTACTAAATTGGGTCTAGAATGATGTGTGTAAAATTTCTTGAAAATCGGTTCAGATTTAGATATAGCTTCCAAAGACCTTATATATCTTTCGATTTGAACGAAATGTGGCATAGAGTACTGAATTAGGTCCAGAATGACGTCTGTCAAGTTTCGAGAAAATTGGACCAGATTTAGAAATAGCTCCCATATACATTTTTGTCCGATTTAAGGTAAGCGGGGCATCAAAGTCCCTATATATCCTTCGATTTGCATGAAATTTGGCATATGGTACTGAATTACGTCCAGAATGATATATTTTCGTCCGATTTAAGGTAACTGGGGCGCCAAAGTCCCTATATATCTTTCAATTTGCACGAAATTTGGTCTAGAATGAAGTGTGTTAAGTTTCCTGAAAATCGGTTCAGATTTAGATATAGATCCCATATACATTTTCGTCCGATTTAATGTAAATGATGCACCAAAGTCCATTAATATCTCTCGATTTGCACGAAATTTAGCACAGCGTAATGAATTAGGTCTAGAATGATGTGTGTTAAGTTTCCTGAAATCGGTTCAGATTTAGATATAGCTTCTATATCTGACCAAATGAAAAATTTAGTATTGGATGCAGAATGACATGATTATGGGTCCAATTACATTTTACTGGTCCTTTAAAAATGCGACGTCTGTTAGGGTTCATCTGTTGAATATACCCAAAGTGGTGAAGGGTATCATATAGTCGGCCCCGTCCGACTTTACTACTTTCCTTACTGGTTTTTGTTATGGCCGACCGATCATTCTTTCCACATCTCACTATTTATATCAAATGCGCACAACATAAACAATTGCTTCTTCTTCTTTCTCTTAATTGTCAATTCTGATATTTCTACAAAGCCGTTAGGATTTGTGGTGGGTAACGGCGTCAAAGCGAATGGATTATTTGGAGAAAAATGGTAACTCTGGAAATCCAAAAAAAATATTTTTTACCAAAAAAATATACTTATCTGGTGTATATAAGGAAAATGAATATATATTCACGAACGGGGTAAAAGGATATTATAAATAATCAACATAACTAAGTATATATAATTTTTGTCCCCAAATTCAGAATGTCCCCATATTATACTCAAGGATGATGAAAATTCGGGGACAGTCCCCAAATAAGGAAATTGTCCCCGAAGAAATCCCTGTATTCAAATCACGTCCTTGAATTGATCCCTCCACATATATATATATATATGGGCAATATTGCCAATTTTTTAACATAGCTGAAGCGGAGGTTCACCCCTTTATAACTCGGGAACTACTTAAGTATATGAAAAAAAGTGCATAGTTTTGGATTAATTGATCTGTCGTTGCAAACTGCCCATGATATTGACCTCCAAACTTTATTTTGGTGGAAGCTGTGTCTACTTTAATGTAAAAAAATGTGTAAAAACACGTTGAGGCGAACCAGTTTTTTCATGTTCTCTATCGATTTGTGACTAAGCCACTCATTGCACGGTCTTCGTGTCAAAACAAAACTAGAAGCCAACAAAATGGGGACTATGCCCCTTATGTATCATTTTTCAAAATTTTCACTGCATCTACCTTTAAATGATGCTGACATTTTGAAGCTCGATTTTGAGTATTTTTTTAATTTTACTTCTAGCTTTAATACGGAAACAGGAATTTCTAAAAATCGATTATAAAATTATTGTAGTCGCGAATCTGCGTAATTTGATATGTATTTTCTGTATGTAGTATGGACAGCTTCAGAGTAATACTCATTCGAAGGTGCGAATTTTGTGCGATCAAATTTCTAAAAAACTTATTTTTTGGGCCAAATTTTTAGATCTGTCAACTGAATGATATGGGCACCCGCGATCAATAAGGTTTTTTACGTTTCGGATGATATAAAATCTTCTTCGTGAAAATCCATCTACTAGAATGGCGGGAACTGGCCTTCCAAAAACACGAAATTTGGCAAAAAATGTTTTTGAAAATATCGCGGATTTATTTGCGTTTTCTGTGTATCATTTCCGCTTCAATAAATGACCTCATACGGATTTTGATCTTTTTCGAAAAGAGAACTTTAAAAACTTCAGCCGAAAGAGAGATGTACGCAATTTATCTCAAAAATAGATTGTGATGGCACATCCATGGTTCTTAATGGACCACATTGAAATCGGTATAGATCGATGTATTTTTATAGGGTGCACACCGAAATCGGATGCGCGTTAATGACATATGGAGTTTTCGGAAATTATTCGCGTTTTACGGTTTTTTGGGTACTTCAATGTAACGTGCGGCACATCTTAGCCGTCAAATGAAATTTCGCAAAATATATATGGATTGGAAGATAAACTTCAGTACTTCCTGGAAACCGCAGGCGCATCAAATGATTTTGAGAATTACGCGATGTAGACGCAATTTATCTCAAAAATAGTGTGAGCTGGCAGATCCATGGTTCTTAATGGACCACATTGAAATCGGTATAGATCGATGAATTTTTTTTGGGTGCACACTGAAATCGGATGCGCGTTAATGACATATGGAGTTTTCGGAAATTATTCGCGTTTTACGGTTTTTTGGGTACTTCAATGTAACGTGCGGCACATCTTAGCCGTCAAATGAAATTTTGCAATATATATATGGATTGGAAGATAAACTTCAGTACTTCCTGGAAACCGCATGCGCATCAAATGATTTTGAGAATTACGCGACTTAGACGCAATTTAAAATGTATATTTCATAATATTATTTTATTTTAAGATTTATTCCTATTTAAAGAACCCTAAGATTTATCGGAAGGGTCTTGATATAATCCGCAAGGCGTATACTTATACACAAAAAGTGATTATTATTATATATGTCAATTTTTCAGCGAAATTCGGGTAAAATAGCAGAATAACCCCAACATTTCTTTCTGAAATTTCTTGTATAAAATTAAAAAAAAATAAATATGATGACATTATTTTTTCGAACCAAAAACAAATATTTTTCCTCAATATCTTGTTTTGTTGTCGCTGCGATTTAGAAACCGCTACACGGACTTGTGTGATTTTGATGTCATTTGATTCATCATGGTGTTTAGATTATGTAGATATTTTTAAGTTAATTTTTAGGTTTGTGTGTATGTCATTAATATAATGAAAATATTGATGTAATCTGCTATATTTTTTATTTTTCTCATATTTCGCGAATATGTGCAACTTGATCGTGATTATTATAATATATTCATATTCCTATTTTACGGAGGAAGATATATATCAACGTTTTTGGTCAATATAATAAACGGCGTAATTTTAAGATTTTTTTCTTATGGCTAAAATTAAAACTATCAATATAAACATATAAAAATATTTTTTGCCAATATTAATATATTGCATTTAACTTAATATTATTAAATAATAATTGAAATTTTTTCGAAAAAAAATTGTTGTGATCGTGTGTACCCTACAGTCCGTGCACGCTACATCCTGCAATTTTAAAAATTAGCGAATATT
The DNA here is from genome assembly GCF_032173495.1 of Musca vetustissima. NCBI lineage: Eukaryota > Metazoa > Arthropoda > Insecta > Diptera > Muscidae > Musca > Musca vetustissima. Next base: position 50,571 of record NW_026884981.1, on the reverse strand, counting down.
ATTGAATTCTGTTTAAATATTTCTCTTTTTCAAAGAGTTTTAAATTTTTTGACACCTCCGGTGTTATAATTAAAACTTTGTATATTCCATATACACTTAGAGAAATTTTTGAAATTTTCAGTACACTGAAAAAAAATTATATTTTAAATTTTTTTGTTTTTTGGAAATTTGATCATTTTTGTGGTTCTATTAGAAAAAGGTGTGGTATTTCCGCTACATCACTGATTTTTTTCGATTTTAAGCATTCTGCTCTTAATTTGTTGAATAATTTGAATTTTCATTCAATTTTAATTGAGAAAATAATTGATTTTTGGGTTTTATTAGTTAGATTTTTTGATTTTACGGTCACATTTTGGCTTTTAATCCTTTTTTTCTAAAAATCATTGCCTTATTTCTACACTTCCCACAAGTGTTCTGAATAAATATAAAATTTTGTTAAATTTTCTTCTTCAAGGAATATTATTTTCTTTATTTTTGAATTAATTCTTTACCAAAATGCCTTTGACTCCACTAGACTTCTTCATCAGAGCCACTGATGCTCTCGTAAAATACGACGCATGCATCACCTCCCTCCAGGAGGAAGATCTTTACGTCTATGCCTTAGAAATTCAGGCAACTGAAGCTAAGGAACTTTGGCGTAACGTCAAAGAATGTTATGAAAAATGCATGAACGAGATTCACATCAAAGAAACCCCTTCTTAAGAAGATGATCTCTCGGTTGAATGCAAATATCAGGTCGCTTTTAGAGCATATGTAAAAGTCTTATCTTCCCTCAATAGAAAGGTTGATCTACTTCGTCCTACACTTAAAACTCCAACTAAAGTTAGTAATCCACCGGTCACTTCACGAGTGAATTTGCCTCAAGATGAGGAAACCGCTTCGGTTTCTGGTGTTTCGCACCAAACAGTTACTCTTGCTGATGCTACTCATATTTCTCTTAATGATAGTTTTGCACATAGCATCAATCTTCCACCTTGTGATATTGATGTTTTCAATGGTGACATTCTTACATGGCCAACCTTCCGGGATTACTTTTCGGCTGTGTATATATGTAATTCTCGACTTAGTGACATAGAAAAATTATGCCTTTTAATCAAAAAAACTAGTGGTGATGCTCGAGATATAGTGTCAAATTTTCCCTTAACTCATAAAAGTTTTAGTTTGGCATGGAAAGCTTTAAAAGAAGCTTATGATAATGTTCGCATTTTGGTTAACAACCAAATTAAAGCTCTTTTTGATCTTCCAATAATAGATAATGAGACTAGCGCTGCTTTAAAAAAATTACAAAGAGGTATTAATGGATGTGTTTCTGCCATGGCCATTTACGATGTTCCTACGGATAATTGTAGGGTTTTCTTTGTTTGCAAAGACTTCCCAAAGATACAGTTACGTTGTGGGAACAAAATATAAAAGATAAATCTGCTTTGTCCTCTTGTAAAGATCTTGATCTCTTTCTAACCGAAAGAATCCAAACGCTTACTTGCCTAAAGGATATAAAGGGAATAGACTCCAATAAAAAAATCGAACAGAAAAAAGTTAGGACGCATTTCACGAATGCCGCTCCATCTCGCACATCACAGTCCTCTGAGAAGTTTTGCATATTTTGTCCTAGGCAAATTCATCAAATTTTCCCTTAACTCATAAAAGTTTTAGTTTGGCATGGAAAGCTTTAAAAGAAGCTTATGATAATGTTCGCATTTTGGTTAACAACCAAATTAAAGCTCTTTTTGATCTTCCAATAATAGATAATGAGACTAGCGCTGCTTTAAAAAAATTACAAAGAGGTATTAATGGATGTGTTTCTGCCATGGCCATTTACGATGTTCCTACGGATAATTGTAGGGTTTTCTTTGTTTGCAAAGACTTCCCAAAGATACAGTTACGCTGTGGGAACAAAATATAAAAGATAAATCTGCTTTGTCCTCTTGTAAAGATCTTGATCTCTTTCTAACCGAAAGAATCCAAACGCTTACTTGCCTAAAGGATATAAAGGGAATAGACTCCAATAAAAAAATCGAACAGAAAAAAGTTAGGACGCATTTCACGAATGCCGCTCCATCTCGCACATCACAGTCCTCTGAGAAGTTTTGCATATTTTGTCCTAGGCAAATTCATCACTTAAGTGTTTGCCCCGAATTTTGAAAACGTTCTCCTAATGACCGCTTCTCATTGGTAAAACGGCATAAATTGTGCATTAATTGTTTGTCAAAAGGTCACGATGTGAGGAATTGCACAAGTTCACATAGTTGTATAAAATGTAATAGACGTCATCATAGTTTACTTCACCAAGATACGGCACCAAAGAATAATTCTAATAATTCTACAGCTACGACCCATGTCTCTTTACAGTCCACTCATGTTCCGCATGTCACCCCATCAACTAGTTCTAACCCAAATATGCCTTCCACCTCAACAGGTCAAACTTCTAACGCTTTAACTAGACAAGTATTCCATACTTCACAAAACAAAAATATTATTTTGGGTACAGCGATGGTGAATATTGCTCACCAGGGTATTACGTATCCAGCTCGTGCTATAATAGATCCTGCTTCTGAAGCATCCTTTATAACAGAAAGGTTACAACAGCGTCTTTGCATAGCCACTACTTCCACTCAAGCTACTATTTCCGGCGTAAACCAATCTGTCTCAATAATGTCACGAAAATTGTGTTCGCTGTGTGTAGGTTCTCCCGTAGACAGTACGCTCTTTATGGAAATGGTAGCATTAGTAGTTCCTACTATTTCATGCAATCTTCCTTCGTTCTCCATCAGCAGGGAACTTGCCGCCAATATGCCAAATCTTCGTTTGGCTGATAGAAATTTGTGTGACTGTCGCCCAGTAGACATTTTAATAGCAGCGGATTTATATCCTAAAATACTGCTGCCGGGAATCCAATCTAATATCCTAGGTTCCTTAATAGCACAGAAAACAGTATTCGGCTGGGTCATTACTGGTCCAGTTCCTACGAGTGGCATAGGTCTCCCGAATAACATTACCACATTTTCAAGAAATGTTAAATTTTCTCCCGAAGATAATCTTAACCAGACTATCCTTCGTTTTTGGGAATTAGAAGAAATTCCAAAGCGCACTTTATTGTCTCCTTCGGACCAATACTGTGAAGATAATTATAATCGCACAACATATAAGGACTCTAATGGCAGATACATTAAACCCGAATTTAACGGCCAAATAGATCTCGGACATTCGAGGACAAATTGTCTACAACAGTTCCTTCGCAATGAGGCATCACTCCTTAGAAACCCTAATGTAAAAGAAATATATGATGGAGTAGTACTTGAATATTTAAATTTTGACCATATGAGGCCAGTTTCGACTACGTCGACAAATTCTACAGGTTGTTATCTGCCTCATCATCCGGTCATCAACCCAGACAAACAAACTACAAAACTACGGGTTGTTTTTAATGCTTCTAATCGAACATCAAATGGGAAAAGCCTCAACGACATTTTACACGTCGATCCGACTCTTCAACTTGACTTGGTCCTCCTAATTATACGATGGAGATTATATCAATATGTTTTTAATTGTGACACTACTCAAATGTATCGTCAGATACGAGTAAATCCAAGCCACACGGGTCTCCAGAGAATTCTTTTCAGGGATTCTCCCAACAATCCTATCCAAGATTATGAGCTACTGACGGTAACGTTTGGAGTTAATTGCGCTCCCTATTTAGCTATTCGAACTTTATTACAGTTGGCCGATGATATTGAATCTCAATTCCCTCATGCTGCACATATCCTACGGAAGTGCACGTACGTTTGACGGGATATCATGACTTGGAGACTGCGCATAAATCGAGAGACCAACTAATTAGTGCTTTAGGTTCCGCCAAATTTGAATTGCGAAAATGGACGTCTAATGTTCGCTGTATCCTAGAGCCACTTCCCCTCGAATATTTAATAGATTCTCAAATACTTAATTTGTGGAAACAAGTAGTTCCAAACCTCTTAGCATTAGATGGAATGCTCAATTGGATATTTTTTACTTTAATGTAAAGCCTCTTGTCCACAAACATAATTATACAAAACGGGAAGTGCTTTCTGCAATTGCTAAGTTAGTTGATCCTATAGGTTGGTTAAGCCCAGTAATTATAGTAGCAAAAATTATTATGCAACGCATATGGCTTGACAAAATTGATTGGGATGATTCTCTTCCGTATTCGACGGAAAAAGAGTGGCAGAAATTCGTTGAAACATATCAGGGTGTTAATTCTATTCAAATACCTCGATGGGTCAAATATAAGCCTGATTGTGTAGCCGAACTTCATATTTTTTCTGATGCCTCAGAGAAGGCATACGCGGGGTGGTGTACATCCGTATAATTGAATCAAATGGTGAAATTTCCACTTTTCTGCTTTCCAGCAAAACAAAAGTAGCCCCAATAAAATCAATTTCACTTCCCAGGCTAGAATTGTGTGGTGCAGTTTTAGCATCAGAATTGTATAAAGTAATTGCTGCTGAAATTGATATAGTTTTTCAAAAAGTTTATTGTTGGACCGATTCTACGATCGTCCTTTCCTGGTTAAAGAAAACCCCCTCCACATGGTCGACATTCGTTGCTAATAGGGTATGCAGGATTCATGAAAATGTTGGTCAGAGCAATTGGCATCACGTGCGATCTGAAGACAATCCTGCTGACTTAGGTAGTCGAGGCATTTCACCGTTGGAGTTGTCATCGTCACAAATTTGGTGGCATGGGCCACATTGGCTTCGCCAAGATAGTTCCCAATGGGATATTCAAGATTCATCGGCACTAGATACAGATATTGAAAAACGCACTATTAAGTGCCACGTTACATTCTTTTCGCATTTTCAGGATATTTTAGAAGATTTTTCCAATTTAGATAAAGCGTTACGCGCTATAGCGATGGTATACCGGTTCTTCTATAAAACACATCCATCGCATAAAGGTCGACATTCTTTCCATGAAAAATATCCTACAAGTTCTGAAATAAACATGGCTAGATTACGTCTTGTTATGATAGCTCAGAAAGTCCACTATGCAGAAGAATATAACAGTTTATTGAATGGCAGGTCGATAGATTCTAAAAGTTCCCTTTTACCATTGAATCCTTTTCTAGACGATAAAGGCGTTATGCGTCTCAATGGACGTTTAGCTCAATCCCCAACTTTAGTATATTCAGAAAGACATCCAATTATATTACCCTACCACTCAAAACTTTCACATCTTTTAGTTGAAAATTTGCACAATATGTCCATTCACGGTGGAATTCAATTAGTTTTGCGCATGTTACGCACGCAATATTGGCTACCTCGAGCCACTTCGTTAATTCGTAAAATTATTAGGAATTGTAAACCTTGCTTACTAGAGAAAAAAAGGTCATGCTCCCAAATTATGGCATCTCTGCCTCCGGAGAGAACAGCCATCACAAGACCATTTGAAACTACAGGCGTAGATTTCGCTGGCCCTTTTGAAATCAAATCTTTCACAGGTCGATATTGTAAAATCACGAAGGGCTATGTATGTGTATTCGTCTGCTTTTCTACGAAAGCAATTCATCTTGAAGCTACATCAGATTTGTCAACGGCAACATTTTTGGCCGCTTTTCATAGATTTATTTCACGGCGTGGGTGCCCTAGAACTATTTTTTCCGACAATGGTACCAACTTTGTCGGCGCTTCAAGAGAGTTAGATCGAGAATTCAAAATTGTATTTCTGGAAAGTCGTGATAGGATTTGTTCTCATTATAACCACCAGCAGCTTTTATGGAAATTCATCCCAGCTGGAGCACCACATATGGGTGGGCTCTGGGAAGCTGCAGTTAAAAGTTTTAAAATCCATTTTCGTAAACATGCTAGTCACTTTAAATATACATTCGAGGAGTTATCAACGATACTTTCTCGAATTGAAGCCTGTTTAAATTCAAGGCCATTGTGTCCTATGAATGATTGTGCAGAAAATCCGATAGCATTAACTCCAGGTCATTTTTTAATAGGGTCTCCTATTCTGGCTCCTGCCGAACCATTAATCGAAGAATCTCCCTTGCATATCGTCAATCGGTATCGTAAATTAAAAGCGCTTACTCAGCAATTCTGCCTCCGGTGGAAAGAAGAGTACCTTAAAAGTCTCCATAAACGTTATAAATGGCAGTATCCCGAGCGCGATATACAAACGGACGATGTTGTAGTAATTCGTCACGAACAATTACCTCCCACCGCGTGGAAATTAGGTCGTGTAACTAATGTTTATCCCGGTACCGACGGTCGCGTTAGAGTAGTCGATGTAAAAACGGAAAACGGGATTGTAAGACGACCAGTAGCCAAGTTGGTCATTCTGACCAATTAAAAATTGTTTAAATTTCTTAAATTCGCAGCCTCTCTATTTTTTCGTAGAATGGAAAATTTAAATGAGATGGTTGCCACTCCTCTGCCTGACTATGAGGATGATGTTCCCATGTCGGATGAGGACAGAGATGACGACATTGTAATGGTTCCGCTCACCGATTTGGACCCCACTCCAGCAATTGACTCTGTGTCGGAAGCCGCCGCTCCTCGTAATGAGCTTGCTTCGGCAGAAAAATTAGTAGACCAACCTGCTGTGACCGGGATGTCTTCTGAGCCAGCAGCTCCTCTACGGGAGACTGCACCTGCTGGTTCAGTTGTACGCTCCTCTGGAAGTGACCCAAAAGCGAATTCATGTGAGGGCTCCGCAGGTTCCAGAAAGTGTAGTATGTGTCATCAGAAACACCACCTAAGGCACTGTGGTAGTTTTAGAAGGCTACCACTAAGCAAACGCATCCGGACCGTGGTCAAACTTCAGGGTTGTTCCAACTGTTTGTGTGCCGGTCACGTGCTCCGGAATTGCAGGACTGCATCAGCATGCGAAGAGCGCAAGGGCATACACCACACCCTACTACATCCGTCCGATGCTTCTTCTCCTTCCGCAAGGAATCGTCCCCCGCATTCCCATAGACGTAACCGTCCGTCCGCTTCGGCTGGTCCGTCCGTTCCACCGACCCAAGTGAACCCCGTCCGTAGTCTGGCAATACAGCCAACCATAATTGTTCAAATTTTCCTGGCTTCACGGCGGGTCCCCGTCCGAGCACTTCTGGACCCATGTGCAGGTAACAGTCGTATCTGTAGTTCATTGGTCCAGTCGTTGCGACTACCTTCCATTTCCGTAGGACCTGATCGATTTTCCCAGATCACGTTGGGCTCGTCCTACAATACGTCGACAAAGTTGTTGGTGTCTGCCCGGGTGATGAACCTCACCCATTTAATTTCTCCCACCGAATCGGCTTCAGCGGACGCAGCTTCGCAATTTGAAGGTATGATGCTAGCCGATCCGCTATTCTTCCGAGCGTCACGAGTTGCCTTGGTGTTGGGTGCCGAAGTGTACCCTAAAATCATGAAAACACAAACATATACTACACCGGGGAGCCTATGGGCCCAATTGACCATCTTCGGATGGATTGTGTCGGGTCCATGCCCCATGTAATTCTATTTGGGTCTTTGCCAGAAAGCTTGCCCGTCCAGAAGTTTTTGCACAAATTATTTTTAAAACTTGTTTTTTGAAAAAATTAATAAAACGAAAAAAATGTAATCGAACAAATAGATTTTATTGTAAATTTTGAATAATTAAATTGCAACATAGTGAGATGTTGCAAATGTTTAATCTAAACCTATTTTTTATTAATTTCTTTCCTTGTGTACGTTACAATTTGTGATTTCCATCACAAATATGCATTGTCAAATTCTAACGAGTGACATCTACGATTAAGCGCCACTTTGCAACTCTCTCGCTTCTCTCGTTGCTTTAAACGTCACTTTTTACTTCTCGTTTTGGATTTCATCCAACCATCAAATTTGTAAGTGATATTATTCTACGATAATATTTCTAATAATTTTCAATAAAACGCACTGTCAATATTGACATCAAAATTCTAATTCCCCTTTGTTTTATTTATTTTCATTTTTTTCTTCATTGCTACGCAAACAAGCGGTATTGATTCAGGGTCATCAAGGTCATACAAATGGACCACATTGGGAAGACAAAAAAGGAAAACAAGTGGATTGGGAAAGGGGGAAACGCACATAAGCTTACGGGAAATATGCGGAACAAAGGGGGAAAGAACAAATATGGGACACGCGCTATTGATTTCAGGGCTAATAAACTTTCAGGGTCATCTAGGTTATAAGAATGGTCCACTTCTTCTGGAACCTTCACAGAGGGGCTAGGCCTAAATGCAGCTATAGTTCATTATCGAACGTTACGTTCTAATTTTTTATCTTATCCGCATGATGAAATGATTACAACAGAGTCTTAGAACCAAACTCAAAACGCTGAATAAATCAGATAACTATTTTAATATAAACAAGTGAAAAAGCGTTAAGTTCGGCCGGGCCGAACTTTGGATACCCTCCACCATAGATATACTGAAATGAAAATATAGGGAATATAAACCATAATACAAATTTTAAAATGAATAAATTACCCTCAGCCTTAGCCATAAGGCTGAGGTAATTGAGAAGAGAGTATATACACTTTGACAAGGTGAAAATGTATTTGTTTTAGACACCATGTTTCTTTGGACAAAATCCGTTTCAGAAAATTTAGACGATTTTAATATAAATAATGGGGTTATATGGGCACTAGCCCAATTGTTGGTGGAGAGATTTGTTACCATATACGACTACAAAATACCAAATTGCAGCGAATTCGGTTGAAAAATGCGCTCAAGATCCCCAAAATACCGAAAATTGGGGTCACCCTTATATGGGGACTACCCGAAAAAATGGACCTATGTTCATAATTTTTTGTGGAGAGATGGAATCTGGAGAGAGAGGAATCTATTAAGAACTCAAAATACTAAATTACAGCCAACTCGGTGGAAAAATACGGTTAAGACCCTCAAAATACTGAACATTAGAAATAGTGGACCTATATTTATAATTTTTTGTAGGGACATTTAGTACCCAATAAGAACCCAATGTACCAAATTTCAGCGAATTCGGCTAAAAACGCGCTCAAGAACCCAAAAATAACGAAATTTGGCGGGTACCCTTATATGGGAGCTATGCCTAAACGTGAACCGATATATCCCATCTTCGAACTTGACCTGCCTGCAGACAAAAGACAACAACAAAGGACAGACGGACGGACGGACATGGCTAGATCGTCTTAGAATTTTACCCTGATCAAGAATATATATACTTTATAGGGTCGGAAATGAATATTTCGATGAGTTACAAACGGAATGACAAAATTAATATACCCTCCATACTATGGTGGAGGATATAAAAATGGGGTTATATGGGGACTACTCAACAAGGGGGCGAACATTAATAATTTTTGGGAATTATTAAGGGTACCCCCCGAAAATTGGGGGGTACCCTTATATCGGAGCTATGCCTAAACGTGGACCGATATATCCCATCTTCTAACTTGATCTGCCTGCAGACAAAAGCGTCCCTATGCAAAATTTCAGCACCCTATCTAAATTTCTTCGGAAGTTAGCGTGATTACAACAGACGGACGGATATGGCTAGATCGTCTTAGAATTTTACGCTGATCAAGAATATATATACTTTAAAGGGTAGGAAATGAATATTTCGATCAGTTACAAACGGAATGACAAAATTAATATACCATCCATACTATGGTGGAGGGTATAAAAAGGGGGTTATATGGGGACTACCCAAAAAGGGGGCGAATATTAAAAATTTTTGGTAGGGAGATTTGTTACCATATACGACTACAAAATACCAAATTGCAGCAAAATCGGTTGAAAAACGCGTTCAAGAACCCCATAATATCGAAAATTGGGGGTTCCCTTATATTGGGGCTATTTGAACAAATGGACCTATACTCATATTTTTTTGTGGAGAAATTTGGTACCCATAAGAAACTCAAAATATTAAATTACAGCCAATTCGGCGACAAAATACGATAAAAACTACCAAAATGCTGAAAATTAGGAGGTACCGATATGTGGGGGGTACTAGAAAAGTGAACCGATATTTATAATTTTTATTGGAGATATTTGGTATGCCATAGGAACCCAATGTATATAATTTTAGGAAATTCGGTTGCAAAATGCGCTCAAGAACCCCAAAATGCCGAAAATTGGGGAGTACTCTTATATGGGAGCTATGCCTAAATTTGGACCCATAGAGCCCATCTTCAAACTTGACCTGCCTGCAGCCAAAATGCGACTCTATGCAAAATGTTGGCGATCTATCTCATCGTTTCGTTTAGACGCTGGAGTGATTACAACAGACAGAAGGACAGACATGGCTATATCGTCATTGAATTTTACGCTGATCAAGAATATATATACTTTATAGGGTAGGAAATGAATATTTCGATCAGTTACAAACGGAATGACAAAATTAATATACCCTCCATACTATGGTGGAGGGTATAAAAAGGGCGTTATAGGGGACGACCCCAAAAATGGGGGGGGGGATTTGTTACCATATACGACTACAAAACACCAAATTCCAAAGTATTCGATAGAAAAATGCGCTCAAGAACCCCAAAATACCGAAAATTGGGGGTACCCTTATATGATGGCTATCCGAAAAAATGGACCTATAATTATAATTTTTTGTGGAGACATGAGTACCCAATAAGAACTCAATGTACCAAATTTCTGCATATTCGGTTGAAAAACGCGCTCAAGGACCCCAAAATACCGAAAATTGGGGAGTACCCTTATATGGGAGCTATGCCTAAACGTGGACGGATATATCCCATCTTCGAACTTGACCTGCCTGCAGACAAAAGACAAACATATGCAAAATGCCAGCACCCTATCTCAATTCCTTCAGAAGATAGCGTGATTACAACAGACGGACGGGCAGATGAACGGACGGACGGACCCTGATCAAGAAAATGCTTTATAGGGTCGGAAATGAATATTTCGATGTGTTACAAACGGAATGACAAAATTAATATACCCTCCACACTATGGTGGAGGGTATAAAACTACCAATTAGAATGTCGCTTCCCAAAGCCCGACTCCGGTTCGAATGGACCTAAGTGTTGCGTGCAAATAAATGAATTAATACACGAACGTGTTAGATTTAAAATTAAAGAAAAGCAGTTCCTTTATTGAGAGAATGAAATCAATAGATTTTCTAAATTAAAAACCCTCATTAGCCCTCATATAAGGGCACCCCCTTATATGGTATTTAGGGGTTCTTGAGCGCGTTTTTCAACTGAATTCGCTGAAATTTTGTACATTGGGTTTTTTGGGTACCAAATGTCTCTACTAAAAATTATAAATATCGGTCCACTTTTTCTGGTAGCCCCATATAACGGTACCCCCTAATTAACGGTATTTTGAGGGTTTTTGTACAATGTGTTTTTATTGTGTCTCCACTTAATATTGTAACAACAATTATTAATATTCGCCCCCTTTTGGGGGGTAGTTCCCATATATAACCCCATTATTATATTAAAATAGTTAGCTGATTAGTTACGTGTGTAGAAGTTGTCCCCATATAGGCGTATTCTACCATAGTATAGGGTATAGTCGTTACTCGAATTAGCCAGTTTTACACAAATTATACAAATTATGGAATTCTAAGACGATTAAGCCATCGGTTGTAAGAAGTCGTTATATATATATATATATATATATAGGTGGGCGTATACACTTGGATATATTTGGAGGTAATATATACAAAAACTTAAATCGTTTTGTTGATTAGGCTAATAGAAATTCACTAATGGTGAACCCATCAAAGACTAAGCCATTATCATTTTGTAACTTGTAACTTCCTCACCGAATAAAAATAATTCTAGCTAATTCTCTTTTACTATCTCAGGTTATGCACGGACTTGAGGTCTATTCGGGTACAATAGATATAAATAGTTATAAATTGAAGCGTGAATATCATTATACGTGTTGTTTATCAGTTTTCTGGCATGTACTTTTGAAATGTCTCCTTGTATGGAGGCTATATTACTTTAGTCATTCCATTTGTAACTCATAGAAATATTCATTTTCGACTACATACAATATATATATTCTTGATCAGGAATATGATATTCAAAATTCTAAGACGATCTAACCATGTCCGTTTGTCTGTTGCAATCACGCTATCTTCTGAAGGAATTGAGATAGATCGCCAAAATTTGGCATAGAGTCGTCTATTGTCTGCAGGCAGATCAAGTTCGATGGGCTATATCGGTCCACGTTTAGGCATGGCCCCCATTTTCAGTATTTTGGGGTTCTTGAGCTCGTTTTTTCAACTGAATTCGCTGAAATTTTGTACATTGGGTTCGTTTTGGGTCTCCATTATAAATTATAAATATCGGTCCACTTTTTCTGGTAGCCCCCATATAACGGCAACCACCCAATTTACGGTATTTTTGGGGGTATTTTTTTTGGATAGCCCCATATAAGGGTACCCCCAATTTCCGGTAGTTTGGGGTTATTAAGTGCGTTTTCCTACCGATTTCCCTGCAATTCTGTATTTTGTAGTTGTATATGATAACAAATCCCCGTAACAACAATTATTAATATTCGCCTTGTTTTACATTAAAATTGTTATCGGATTTGCTCCGTGTTTTGTGTTTGGTTCTAAAACTCTGTGGTAATCATTTCACCTGCGGAGAATATCGAGATAAGGTTCGATAATGAACTTTATATGAACTATAGGCCGCATTTAGGCATAGCCCTTATATAATGATACCTACCAATTTTCGCTATTTCTTTTATTTAGCGTAAAAAATTTAATATCGAAATAGTCATCAATTTGGCATAACACCTTATATAATGATAACTACATATGTTCGTTAATTTCTGCACGATGTTATCAAAATTGGTCCGCTTAATGTATAGCCTCCAGGGACGTACCCATACAAATGTTTTTCTGCAATACCAATTTTCGTATAGAAGCAGCAGCTTCCACCCAACCAAAAATATTGACCATTTTGTGTAGGACCAGAAATAATAAGATGTGCAAAATTTGGATGAAATCCAACTTGTCTGAAACAGATTTGAAACATGTGGCCTAGAACCAATGTTTTAATGAGGCAAAATGTATACACCCTCACAAGGCTGAGAGTACAAATATCAATTAAAAATTGCTGAAATTTATATTTGGTGCACATTATGGTTTACATAATCGATTTGTAGATATGCCGGTATATGTCCACTTTTTGGTATGTTCCCTATATTTTCATTTCAAGTACCTGTCCGTATATGTTCACGTTCACGTAGTAAACATGGGTTTCAAATAATAAAGATAGTGAATGCCTTGCTGTGGGTCTCTTGTGTAAAGGAGAGAAGATTTAGTTAAAAAGTGATCTATATTCGTATACAGTTTGGTTGAATGTTCGTATACAAGAATACAAAACGACAGTAAAAGACGTGCTTTCACTCCGCGGAGACTATCCGCGTCAACCAAAAGAGGTCTCTTGTTTATCATTGGACCTTCGAGCCAGATCAGTGACCGGTCGTGGAGAAATATATGTTGAAGAATTTACCTTAACGTTCAAGGAAATTCTGTCAGCTTGGTGAAAATTCACAGAACAAATTGGAAATAATGCTGGGTCAGAAGGAGACTGCGGTGACGGCGAGCCAAAACGTCCAGGGGGCCTCAATTCTGGTCAAAAGGGCCTCAATTCTGGACAAAAAGGGCACCGACCCAACTTCAGTTAGAGATAACCACTCTACTAACTAATATTGACATGTTCGCAGAGGATATCGATCGACTAGATACGACCGTGGTATAGTCACTATATAAATATATAACATTTTTGGCGAAGGACCACCGATCCGGTGGTTCGGTATCGAAGATATTGGAGAAGAAATCCAATATGTCAGGAGAGTTTTGGCCAGCCTACGAACAAATAGGCTGTCTTCAAACGGCATTATAGGAGGCGCGACGAAATCTTAGGTCAGATAAGGTTGTGTTCGATATATTTTACGAATGCTATAATAGAGAATTAGATGAGAAAAACCGTGACATGGAAATAAATAGGGAGTTGCCTTAAAGAAAAGGTGCGTTGCAAGAAAAGGATAAAGAGGATAAAAGCAAATGCCTCGAATTGAAATATCAAGTTCATAAACTTAATGGTGAATTGGTGGCGACTGCAGTAAAAGCTAAAATTATGCTTTTGAAAGAACAGGCTCTTTCGGAGAAGACCCGTCGATCAGCAGAGGGCGAACGTGACAAATTGACCAGGCTAATGGTCACCAATGCCAGTAAAGAGCGGCAAATGGTAAGTAATATTCCATTTGCTGATTTTTCTACTTCACAGAGATTAGCTCTAGTCGAGTTGGCCATGAAAAAAACAATGTGGTGGTTAATGCGGAGAAAACTGTTATGGAACTGGGTCCGGCTGTAAAGTTGAATCTAATGAAGAAGCAAGTCCATAAAAAAACACCTGTTGGTAATGGTGATCAGTCAGGGGTTTGTTTTATTGCCGATAAGATTAAGCCGGCGGACAATGACGATGATGCAACAACACAGAATTGGGTCGATAAGCAGTAGACGTTAAATATGGATGTTCCGGCCAGGAAGATCAAACGGGTTAATATAAATCCTGGATATGCGGCCGGGATGTTGGAGCCTGTAGACAAAGATGTGCAATCAAAGGAAGATTTTGTTGCCAATAAGAATGCAGAAGGAATTGAGGCGGACAATGGTGATGAAGCGATAACACAGGATTGGACCGATAAGCAGAAGCCGTTAAAGATGTATTTTTCGGGCAGGAAGATCAAATGGGTTAATATAAAACCTGGAAATGAGGCAAACAAGATGAACACCATGGATAAAGGTTATATGAAAAAGGAGCCTCGAAATGCGGTCTGGTAGGTGAAAGGTTGGTAAGCAGAAAAAGGTGAGTGGTGTGGCCATTAAGACGGAAGACAGCAGTCGAAGATTAAAAGCCGCCAAGAAAAAGCGTTTATACTACTGCGATGAAGAGGTTTGTGGACGTGCCGTTCTGGAGATGAAGAAGACGACCGAACGTAGCAGCGAGAGTGCAAAAATTCAGAGATGCTGATGAATGGTTCAGGCTGGAAGAAGAAGTCGGCAGAGAAGGTGGAGGTATCGATAGGAGAAGCTGGCTGAAGAGATGGCGGTGGTACCTAAATACCATCACCTTGCAGTTTCTTTATTAATAAATTTCTTATATTATATAATTTTTACATTTTGGAATAGTTTATATTTTTATATTCAATTTCTGGCCCGCAAGATGTTCGCGTAGCGAACATGGTGTTCGATTAATAAATATAGTGAATGTCTTGCTGTGGGTCTCTTGTGTAAAGAAGAGAAGATTTAGTTAAATAGGGATATATTTTCGTATACAGTCCACTTGAGATAAGCGATTAATTTGGTTGAATGTTTGTACACAAGAATAAGATAGGAGTTTTCTATTGTCAATTGTGATATACCGCTATATACCACTTTTCTATAAATGTACTGTCCATGTAAAAATTGGCAACCATTATTATATTCTAAATGATGTTAGTGCAAACTCCTCTGGCAGTTACCATGCAAGGAGATTTGAAATAGAAATCCAAGGAATTAATATTAACCGTTTTTAATTGATGCAAGCGAAAATAAAGAATCAAACTCTAATAACTAGAAGGTTAGTCTACCGACTTTATTTTTTTTTCTTGAGAATGGCATTTTGAGAGACACTCGATGAATGGTCGACGTCGAATTGTTGATGCACTGCAGGTTTTTTTCATGATAATTGTGAACGTCGTCTGCCAATTTTTGTGCTGATAATTTAGGATTTTCGTTCATTTTTCTTATAATCCATAGTTCGGTGCGTTTCTGCCTATACTCATGCAAAAACTTTATATAATATGCTGGACGGTAGATGACAACAAGTTAACTATTTCAGCTATTTAGATAACAGTAAAAAATCCTCTCCTAAATCTCTTGTTTAATTTTTTCATTATCTCATTTAGTTTTTGATTGTACTTGATTTTATTGTTAGCTTATATCAAATAAGCTGACACTCACTGTAGATTGTAACCACAACCAAATCATATTACTTCACAATATGAATTAGTAGTTTTATATTATTTCGATTTATATTGTGTGTTAGATAAGCTATTTAGTTTCCCTCCCTTATAACTGTTTCATCCTGATCATCATTACAGGACATGCAATTAAAGTTTAATGACGAAAATTATCGTCAAAAATATTAACATTTTGTTCACCTATTACAAAAATTGATTGACAATTTTAAGTCCTAAGTTTTTGACTGCGTTTGTTTTTTATACCCTCCACCATAGTATGGAGGGTATATTAATTTTGCATAGAGTCGTCTTTTGTCTGAGGGCAGGCCAAGTTCGAAGAAGGGCTTTATCGGTCCACGTTTAGGCATTGCTCCCATATAAGGGTATCCCGCAATTTTCGGTATTTTGGGGTTCTTGAGCGCGCTTTTCAACCGAATTCGTTGAAATTTGCTACATTGCGTTCTTATTGGGTACTAAATGTCTCCACAAAAAATTATAAATATAGGTCCACTTTTCTGGTAGCCCCCATGTAACGGTACGTCCTAATTTTCAGTATGTTGGGGATTTTGATCGAATTTTTCCGCCGAATTAGCTGTAATTTAGTATTTTGATTTCTTAATAGGTACTAAATTTCTCCACAAATATTATGAATATAGGTCCATTTTTTCGGATAGCCCCCATATAAGGGTACCCCCAATTTTCGGTATTTTGGGGTTCGTGAGCGCGTTTTTCGAATTTGCTGCAATTTAGTATTTTGTAGTAGTATATAGTAACAAATCTCCCTACCAAAAATTATTAATATTCGCCCCCCTTTTTGGGGTAGTCCCCATATAACCCCGATCCGGTGGTTCGGTATCGAAGATATTGGAGAAGAAATCCAATATGTCAGGAGAGTTTTGGCCAGCCTACGAACAAATAGGCTGTCTTCAAACGGCATTATAGGAGGCGCGACGAAATCTTAGGTCAGATAAGGTTGTGTTCGATATATTTTACGAATGCTATAATAGAGAATTAGATGAGAAAAACCGTGACATGGAAATAAATAGGGAGTTGCCTTAAAGAAAAGGTGCGTTGCAAGAAAAGGATAAAGAGGATAAAAGCAAATGCCTCGAATTGAAATATCAAGTTCATAAACTTAATGGTGAATTGGTGGCGACTGCAGTAAAAGCTAAAATTATGCTTTTGAAAGAACAGGCTCTTTCGGAGAAGACCCGTCGATCAGCAGAGGGCGAACGTGACAAATTGACCAGGCTAATGGTCACCAATGCCAGTAAAGAGCGGCAAATGGTAAGTAATATTCCATTTGCTGATTTTTCTACTTCACAGAGATTAGCTCTAGTCGAGTTGGCCATGAAAAAAACAATGTGGTGGTTAATGCGGAGAAAACTGTTATGGAACTGGGTCCGGCTGTAAAGTTGAATCTAATGAAGAAGCAAGTCCATAAAAAAACACCTGTTGGTAATGGTGATCAGTCAGGGGTTTGTTTTATTGCCGATAAGATTAAGCCGGCGGACAATGACGATGATGCAACAACACAGAATTGGGTCGATAAGCAGTAGACGTTAAATATGGATGTTCCGGCCAGGAAGATCAAACGGGTTAATATAAATCCTGGATATGCGGCCGGGATGTTGGAGCCTGTAGACAAAGATGTGCAATCAAAGGAAGATTTTGTTGCCAATAAGAATGCAGAAGGAATTGAGGCGGACAATGGTGATGAAGCGATAACACAGGATTGGACCGATAAGCAGAAGCCGTTAAAGATGTATTTTTCGGGCAGGAAGATCAAATGGGTTAATATAAAACCTGGAAATGAGGCAAACAAGATGAACACCATGGATAAAGGTTATATGAAAAAGGAGCCTCGAAATGCGGTCTGGTAGGTGAAAGGTTGGTAAGCAGAAAGAGGTGAGTGGTGTGGCCATTAAGACGGAAGACAGCAGTCGAAGATTAAAAGCCGCCAAGAAAAAGCGTTTATACTACTGCGATGAAGAGGTTTGTGGACGTGCCGTTCTGGAGATGAAGAAGACGACCGAACGTAGCAGCGAGAGTGCAAAAATTCAGAGATGCTGATGAATGGTTCAGGCTGGAAGAAGAAGTCGGCAGAGAAGGTGGAGGTATCGATAGGAGAAGCTGGCTGAAGAGATGGCGGTGGTACCTAAATACCATCACCTTGCAGTTTCTTTATTAATAAATTTCTATATTATATAATTTTTACATTTTGGAATAGTTTATATTTTTATATTCAATTTCTGGCCCGCAAGATGTTCGCGTAGCGAACATGGTGTTCGATTAATAAATATAGTGAATGTCTTGCTGTGGGTCTCTTGTGTAAAGAAGAGAAGATTTAGTTAAATAGGGATATATTTTCGTATACAGTCCACTTGAGATAAACGATTAATTTGGTTGAATGTTTGTACACAAGAATAAGATAGGAGTTTTCTATTGTCAATTGTGATATACCGCTATATACCACTTTTCTATAAATGTACTGTCCATGTAAAAATTGGCAACCATTATTATATTCTAAATGATGTTAGTGCAAACTCCTCTGGCAGTTACCATGCAAGGAGATTTGAAATAGAAATCCAAGGAATTAATATTAACCGTTTTTAATTGATGCAAGCGAAAATAAAGAATCAAACTCTAATAACTAGAAGGTTAGTCTACCGACTTTATTTTTTTTTTTCTTGAGAATGGCATTTTGAGAGACACTCGATGAATGGTCGACGTCGAATTGTTGATGCACTGCAGGTTTTTTTCATGATAATTGTGAACGTCGTCTGCCAATTTTTGTGCTGATAATTTAGGATTTTCGTTCATTTTTCTTATAATCCATAGTTCGGTGCGTTTCTGCCTATACTCATGCAAAAACTTTATATAATATGCTGGACGGTAGATGACAACAAGTTAACTATTTCAGCTATTTAGATAACAGTAAAAAATCCTCTCCTAAATCTCTTGTTTAATTTTTTCATTATCTCATTTAGTTTTTGATTGTACTTGATTTTATTGTTAGCTTATATCAAATAAGCTGACACTCACTGTAGATTGTAACCACAACCAAATCATATTACTTCACAATATGAATTAGTAGTTTTATATTATTTCGATTTATATTGTGTGTTAGATAAGCTATTTAGTTTCCCTCCCTTATAACTGTTTCATCCTGATCATCATTACAGGACATGCAATTAAAGTTTAATGACGAAAATTATCGTCAAAAATATTAACATTTTGTTCACCTATTACAAAAATTGATTGACAATTTTAAGTCCTAAGTTTTTGACTGCGTTTGTTTTTTATACCCTCCACCATAGTATGGAGGGTATATTAATTTTGCATAGAGTCGTCTTTTGTCTGAGGGCAGGCCAAGTTCGAAGAAGGGCTTTATCGGTCCACGTTTAGGCATTGCTCCCATATAAGGGTATCCCGCAATTTTCGGTATTTTGGGGTTCTTGAGCGCGCTTTTCAACCGAATTCGTTGAAATTTGCTACATTGCGTTCTTATTGGGTACTAAATGTCTCCACAAAAAATTATAAATATAGGTCCACTTTTCTGGTAGCCCCCATGTAACGGTACGTCCTAATTTTCAGTATGTTGGGGATTTTGATCGAATTTTTCCGCCGAATTAGCTGTAATTTAGTATTTTGATTTCTTAATAGGTACTAAATTTCTCCACAAATATTATGAATATAGGTCCATTTTTTCGGATAGCCCCCATATAAGGGTACCCCCAATTTTCGGTATTTTGGGGTTCGTGAGCGCGTTTTTCGAATTTGCTGCAATTTAGTATTTTGTAGTAGTATATAGTAACAAATCTCCCTACCAAAAATTATTAATATTCGCCCCCCTTTTTGGGGTAGTCCCCATATAACCCCCATTTTATATTAAAATAGTTATCGGATTTTTCCGCGTTTTGGGTTTGGTTCTAAGACTTTGTTGTAATCATTTCATCATTTGGATGAGATAAAAAATTAGAACGTAACGTTCGATAATGAACTATAGCCGCATTTAGGCCTAACCCCTGTGTAAAGGTTCAAGAAGAAGTGGACCGATATTCCCCATCCTCGAATTTGAACTAAGTTTGGAAGAAATAATAAGATGGGCAAAGTTTGAATGAAATCTAAATTTTCTAAAACGTATTTGGTCCAAAGAAACATGGAAAAAACAATGTGGTGGTCAATGCGGAGAAAACTGTTATGGAACCGGGTCCGGCTGTAAAGTTGAATCCAATGAAGAAGCAAGTCCATAAAAAACACCTGTTGGTAATGGTGATCAGTCAGGGGTTTGTTTTATTGCCGATAAGATTAAGCCGGCGGACAATGACGATGATGCAACAACACAGAATTGGGCCGATAAGCAGTAGACGTTAAATATGGATGTTCCGGCCAGGAAGATCAAACGGGTTAATATAAATCCTGGATATGCGGCCGGGATGTTGGAGCCTGTAGACAAAGATGTGCAATCAAAGGAAGATTTTGTTGCCAATAAGAATGCAGAAGGAATTGAGGCGGACAATGGTGATGAAGCGATAACACAGGATTGGACCGATAAGCAGAAGCCGTTAAAGATGTATTTTTCGGGCAGGAAGATCAAATGGGTTAATATAAAACCTGGAAATGAGGCAAACAAGATGAACACCATGGATAAAGGTTATATTAAAAAGAGCCTCGAAATGCGGTCTGGTAGGTGAAAGGTTGGTAAGCAGAAAAAGGTGAGTGGTGTGGCCATTAAGACGGAAGACAGCAGTCGAAGATTAAAAGCCGCCAAGAAAAAGCGTTTATACTACTGCGATGAAGAGGTTTGTGGACGTGCCGTTCTGGAGATGAAGAAGACGACCGAACGTAGCAGCGAGAGTGCAAAAATTCGGAGATGCTGATGAATGGTTCAGGCTGGAAGAAGAAGTCGGCAGAAAAGGTGGAGGTGTTGATAGGAGAAGCTGGCTGAAGAGATGGCGGTGGTACCTAAATACCATCACCTTGCAGTTTCTTTATTATTAAATTTCTTATTTTATATAATTTTTACATTTTGGAATAGTTTATATTTTTATATTCAATTTCTGGCCCGCAAGATGTTCGCTTAGCGAACATGGTGTTCGATTAATAAATATAGTGAATGTCTTGCTGTGGGTCTCTTGTGTAAAGAAGAGAAGATTTAGTTAAATAGGGATATATTTTCGTATACAGTCCACTTGAGATAAGCGATTAATTTGGTTGAATGTTTGTACACAAGAATAAGATAGGAGTTTTCTATTGCCAATTGTGATATACCGCTATATACCACTTTTCTATAAATGTACTGTCTAAATGATGTTAGTGCAAACTCCTCTGGCAGTTACCATGCCAAGGAGATTTGAAATAGAAATCCAAGGAATTAATATTAACCGTTTTTAATTGATGCAAGCGAAAATAAAGAATCAAACTCTAATAACTAGAAGGTTAGTCTACCGACTTTATTTTTTTTTTTCTTGAGAATGGCATTTTGAGAGACACTCGATGAATGGTCGACGTCGAATTGTTGATGCACTGCAGGTTTTTTTCATGATAATTGTGAACGTCGTCTGCCAATTTTTGTGCTGATAATTTAGGATTTTCGTTCATTTTTCTTATAATCCATAGTTCGGTGCGTTTCTGCCTATACTCATGCAAAAACTTTATATAATATGCTGGACGGTAGATGACAACAAGTTAACTATTTCAGCTATTTAGATAACAGTAAAAAATCCTCTCTTAAATCTCTTGTTTAATTTTTTCGTTATCTCATTTAGTTTTTGATTGTACTTGATTTTATTGTTAGCTTATATCAAATATGCTGACACTCAATGTAGATTGTACCCACAACCAAATCATATTACTTCACAATATGAATTAGTAGTTTTATATTATTTCGATTTATATTGTGTGTTAGATAAGCTATTTAGTTTCCCTCCCTTATAACTGTTTCATCCTGATCATCATTACAGGACATGCAATTAAAGTTTAATGACGAAAATTATCGTCAAAAATATTAACATTTTGTTCACCTATTACAAAAATTGATTGACAATTTTAAGTCCTAAGTTTTTGACTGCGTTCGTTTTTTTTATACCCTCCACCATAGTATGGAGGGTATATTAATTTTGCATAGAGTCGTCTTTTGTCTGAGGGCAGGTCAAGTTCGAAGAAGGGCTTTATCGGTCCACGTTTAGGCATTGCTCCCATATAAGGGTATCCCGCAATTTTCGGTATTTTGGGGTTCTTGAGCGCGCTTTTCAACCGAATTCGTTGAAATTTGCTACATTGCGTTCTTATTGGGTACTAAATGTCTCCACAAAAAATTATAAATATAGGTCTACTTTTCTGGTAGCCCCCATGTAACGGTACGTCCTAATTTTCAGTATGTTGGGGATTTTGATCGATTTTTTCCGCCGAATTAGCTGTAATTTAGTATTTTGAGTTCTTAATAGGTACTGAATTTCTCCACAAATATTATGAATATAGGTCCATTTTTTCGGATATCCCCCATATAAGGGTACCCCCAATTTTCGGTATTTTGGGGTTCGTGAGCGCGTTTTTCGAATTTGCTGCAATTTAGTATTTTGTAGTAGTATATAGTAACAAATCTCCCTACCAAAAATTATTAATATTCGCGCCCTTTTTGGGGTAGTCCCCATATAACCCCATTTTTATATTAAAATAGTTATCGGATTTTTCCGCGTTTTGGGTTTGGTTCTAAGACTTTGTTGTAATCATTTCATCATTTGGATGAGATAAAAAATTAGAACGTAACGTTCGATAATCAACTATAGCCGCATTTAGGCCTAACCCCTGTGTAAAGGTTCCAGAAGAAGTGGACCGATATTCCCCATCCTCGAATTTGAATGAAATCTAAATTTTCTGAAACGTATTTGGTCCAAGGAAACATGGGGTCTAGAACCAATATTTCGATGAGACACATTTTCACGGTGTTAAAGTGTATACACCCTCATCAGCCATAAAGCTGAGGGTATAATTATCCATTTAAAATTTCTAAAATTTGTATTATGGTTGACATAACCCGTTTTTAGAAATATCGGTATAGGTCAAATTTTTGGTATGTTCCCTATGTGTTTCCCAAAAAATCTCTGCAGCAGCTATTTCGTTATCAAGGGATGTATCAATTACTTCATAATCAGAATTAAAAATAAATCTGGGTCTTTTTTACTAGGAGCTTTGCAATGGAAAAATTTTTCTTCGTTTTCAGAATCACCAACACTATCTTTTTCTATGTTAGAAGCTTTCAAAAATTATATTTAACTTCACTGTCTGAAGATTCTACTTCGTTTCACGTTGATCGATATCAACTATAACCTATTCATTATTTTATTGATTTTTCCACAT
Organism: Musca vetustissima; assembly: GCF_032173495.1. Taxonomy (NCBI): domain Eukaryota; kingdom Metazoa; phylum Arthropoda; class Insecta; order Diptera; family Muscidae; genus Musca; species Musca vetustissima. The sequence goes on along the minus strand of NW_026884981.1, from coordinate 27,230 downwards.
TTTTTTAGTTTTTCCAACAAAAGACAATTTTTCTTATTTTGTTTCATGATAGAAAACCGATAAAATCCGAAATTATAATTTATATATATCATCAATGCACTGCAAACACCCAATAACTGAGCTAAATTGGCTCACATCCGTAACCACATTCGAATCTTCGAATGAAGGGTTCTGTGGGTAAGATGATCAATTAACTAAAAAACAAACTATTTTGTTTTTAATAAGTATTAATGTCTAAAATATATACAGTGATTAAATTTGTAATATGCCAAATTGGCTCAATTCCTAAATCTAGGGTTAACTATCATCGAACTTGTTATCATTATCTAAAGTTAATCCATGCTTGATTTTCCTTGAAAGAATTTTGGATTGTAAATGCCAATGACATTTACGTTTGGACGTATTATCTTAATAAATGAATTCTGTGATAATTTTGATTTAAGATGAATCATTAAAAGTGTTTTATTTTACGACTAGGATGTAGGAGTTGAAGGGTATTCCATTTGAAATAAGGGGTATTGCTCAAAAACTGTTTGCCAATAACCAAGGTTGTGAAGAGTCACCTGTATTCAGAATTTTGGTTGGTTTGGGCGCTTTTTTCAAACATTTTTGGTTCCAATTTTATTTTTGAACTTTCATTGGGTACAAAACTTCGTTACCAATATTGGCCCATGTTTCTAAATACTCCTCATATTCGTTACTCTCCTTAATTGGGAATTTGGAAATTTCGGGTACGTTTTTCAATCAAATCGTTATTCAAAGAAAGTTTGATTGTTTTTTATTTCTCCTGGAAAATTTTGAAATAGGGACTTATTGCTTTTACATGCCTAACATATAATATTTTAAATTGGTATACATACATATTTGTATAGTGTTTAATATACCTACCACTTTCGCTTTTCAACAACTTCCGCTCTTGTTCCTTTTGGTGCTGCAATACTGATTTATCGTCTGTAAAATAAAAAGCATCCGTCACATTTTTTCCAGCAATACACTCTTCAATAATACCCTAATAGCCGTTGTTGTAAGAGATTGACACTAACACATACCTTTCTTTTAATTTAAAAAATTTTAATTTTTCAATCAATTAATTTTAGATATATTCTTTGAAGACATTTCGACAACATATGCAGTCTTATTCTGACATTCGCATGTGAAATATTTCGGTCCCCTCCTTATTGTGTATGGATAGTGAAAAGCAAAATCGGGTGCAGTCGTTTCAAATTTTCGATAATGGTAAAATTAATCTAATTTTATAAAAGTTTTAAATATTTAATTTACTGGTTTTTGTAACAACAATTTTCGATAATGGTCACTGCAATCTAATTTTATAACAGTTTTCAATATTTACTGGTTTAATTTTTCCCAACAATCAGTTTAATTTTTCCCAACAATAGAAAAATGAAAAGGTTTCGAATTTAATATCATTTGTAGTTAAAAGGAAATAAATTTAAGCTTGATGTCAAAGACACATCGAATAATGGGAAGAAATCTGCGGACTTGAATTACATTAATTTAGTTTATTACTTCTATGTATAATAGTGTGATTTTTAAATAGTTAATAGTTGTGATTTTTTATTTATTTATTTTTTTAAAGCTTCTGGTATCAAATAGTGACGGTGAAGAAGAAACCCTAGAACCAATATTATGAAATCAGAGTAGGAATTAATCGGCTGAAGAACAATAAAGCAGCAGGTGCCGATGGATTACTAGCCGAACTATTCAAGACCGGTGGTCAAATGCCAGTAAGGAGCATGCACCAGCTCATTTGTACAATTTGCTAAAGGAATGCATGCCCAATGACTGAAACCTCTACATCCTGTGTCCCGTGCACAAGAAATGAGACAAGACGATACGTGCCATCTATAGAGGAATAAGCCACCTTGCCATCGCATATAAAGTGCTATTCAGCATGCCGTTTGAACGACTGAAGCCAATGGTCAATGACATTATTGGACCATACCGATACGGCTTCAGGCCTGGCAAATCCACCATTGAGATAGGGTGCTGAAATTTTGCATAGGGTTGTCTTTTGTCTGCAGGCAGGTCAAGTTCGAAGATAGGATATATCGGTCCACATGTAGGCATAGGGGTTCTTGAGTGCGTTTTTCAACCTAATTCGCTTTGGTACATTGGGATCTTATTGGGTACCAAATGTGTCTATTTAGTCCATATATGTCGATTTTTTCTGGTAGCCCCCTATAACGGTACCTCCTAGTTTTCAGTATTTTGAGGGTTTGATCGTATTTTTCTACCAAATTGCCTGTAATTTAGTATTTTGAGTTCTTAATATGTACCAAGTCTCTCCACAAAAAATATTATTATAGGTCCATATTTTCGGATAACTAATTCGGATACTAATTTACAAGGAGCACCATCCCCGTCATGATACAATTTTTAGTTCCGTTATGATAAAAATTGTTAAAACTTATAACAACATTAAGAGGGATAATCAACCATAACTTTGTATAAATACTAGCAGACCCTGCAAACGTTGTTTTACCGTATCAGAATTGCATCAATTTAGTTTTTGTAAAATTAACGAAGTCATGAAATATATATTTCAGAAACTATTTACCATTTAATTTATCTCAAATTTCCGCAATAAGAAATACACATAATATTTACAACTCCGGTAAACATTCATATACTGATACCACATTATATTAAGTAATGTCAGTATGTATGGCATGTCAGTATGTATTGGTCGAATATATTCCACAAACATAAGTATGGATGGCGTAATTACTATACCTATTTTGATCACATACGATTCATACGTCTTTGGAATCATCAAAATTTATGCAGACGTTCTGGAGTTACAAAAGGTGTACATAGAACAACATTCGATTACTCCAATCTCCGACTTTTATTTATTTATTTATTTTATTTATTCATATTGTAATACAAAGCCTTCATGGCCAAACATAATATATTACATTGCAAATCATAACCTGAATTTTAATTCTAAAATCTTAATTCTAATTGAATTGGCTCCCCAGCCTTTATTTACATTATAGGTGTTACTAAAATAAATATACATAAGTCCCATTAACAATAACATATCCCACATCATCAACTATTACATATTATAATATGTAAATAAGTATAAGAAATGTATAGCGAAACGTGAATTTAGTCGGTGTGACTTGATAAGTACATTCTAAGCTTCAAGCGAAAAGCATTATTTGAGTGAGAAAATATGCGTAAATCAACCGGCAAATAGTTCCAGACCCTGGCTACCCGAACCACAAAAGATTTTTCAAAACAAGAGTTACGTATATGTGGTATATTAATTTGAGTATTCCTAGTAGAACGGGAAAATGTAAAATGATTAAGCAACAGCTTTGGGTATCCGCTTTTAACAGTTTTAAAAAAGTGCAACGTATTGCGCATATCAACATACTCTCGAAAAGAACATCCGAGGAACTTGGTTACAAAAACAGAAATATGTTCACGTATACGAACATCAAAGACAAACCTTACAATGGTATTAACAATACGTTGCAATTTTAAAAATTTATATTCAGAAGTCCCTGTGAAAACTTCAAGAGCATAGAGGATCCGTGGCATCAAAATTGCATGAGCTATTCTCATTTTAACCCAAGTAGGCAAAAAAATGCTTGTTGAATACAACTTACGCAAAACAAAATAAATTTTAGAGTGAATAGTGTCTATGTGGTACCCAAAGTTAAGTTTATTATCTAGTACCAATCCTAGACATTTATGTCTATCCAATATTTCAACATGAGTCTGTCCTATTAATATATTAGGGTTCAGAACCGGAGATCCAAAAACAAGAGCTTTACTTTTACGGGGATTTATTTCTAATGAATTGTTATGGGTCCAAGATAAAATATTTTCCATAGAATTATTAATTTTATTTTCCAAGTCATTTATATTATTTCTGTCTGAGCCGAACAGAATGAACACGTCATCAGCAAATATATGTAGAGAGCATGTATTTACATCTATGTTCTCAGTTAATTCGTTCATGTAAATAATAAAGAGCAATGGACCCAACACAGAACCTTGAGGTACACCTGATGTTAATGGAATAATATTAGACATCACACCATTCAATTCAACGAATTGTGATCTACCACTTACATAAGACATAATCAGTCTACACGCAGTAAGAGAAAAATTAAATTGCATCCTGAGCTTGTAAATTAATTGCTCATAATTAATTGAATTGAATGCTTTCGACAAGTCTATCGACACTAATGTAGTAATTTTATTAAAATTGTAATTTTGCCTAATACAATCAGTAAGGTACAACAGCAATGATGTTGTGCTGTGACCAGAGCGAAAAGCATATTGGTCATTAATCAGCTTAGTTCTCACATTTGCAATAATTTGGCTTTTCATTAGATGTTCACAAAGTATGGATAAAACCGGAAGTATTGATATAGGGCGGAAGTCCTCTGGATCATGAACATTAGTTACCTTGGGAATTGGACAAACCCGCGCAATCTTCCAACTAGAAGGAAACACCGATGTTGTAAAAATAGCATTAAAAAAGTCAGTAAGTAGTCCTGATACATAAGGAAAAAATATCTTAACAAATTCAATTGATATTTTATCAATCCCTATTGATTTGGATTTGATTTTTCTCAAAGCATTTTCAACATCGTCAATACTGACATGAGAAGGAAAAACCATTATCATTGAATGATGACCAATCTAAATCTGAACTTCCAGGCGACACTCCGCTTGAAGCAAAGAAATTATTTAAGATTTCAACATCACAGTTATTGGGTACATTATCCTCTCCCACAAACCCCTGACGTCGAAGAACCCTCCACAGACCACTCGCATCCAAATCACGAAATTGTTTCTTCAAGGTACGCTTTATACGCCAAGTCTCTTAAAATTTGAGCTGATAATATAACTCGTGATTTAATCCAATCACAATCATCCACATTAATACGTCTCTGTGCTATAGGAACATTTTGATAAAGGTCTTCAAATAGTTTGGAAACAAGAGAACATTTATCATCAACATGAAGAGCACAGTCAAAGTCTTGATTATTAAAAGACGACAAACACTGAAATATTCCATCCCATCGTATATTTTGAAAATCATAAAATTCAACATTTACTTCTGTAACGTTTACATTAATATCAAAACAGGAGAAAATGAAGGCATGATGAGAAATAGCAGGACATTGAAATTGATTAGACAAGTTGGTTGCCAATTGGTCACTTATAAGAATAAAATCTATCAAAGATGAACTACCATGAGTCACGTCATGGTGAGTGGGTTTTGAATTGTGTAACACTGTAAGATTTAACCTGAGACACGCAGAGCGCATAACAGAAGCTCGAGATGGAGAAAACATATCACAATTAAAATCCCCAACCACAATAATGCTGGAATAATTCAAAAACAATGCATAGTGTTTCTCTTCAAAAACAGAAATATCCCCCAATGGTGGCAGATAAACTACACCAAAAAGGGTTTTGGTAGATCCAGATAATAGTTCAATAAAAAGTGATTCACACTTTCCAGCTACAGACGTCTTAAACACAAGCTTATGTTGAAGCCTTTTCAAGACATAAATACCAACTCCACCCCCTCTGCAGTGACATCGGTCATTTCTATAGAATTTGTAGTTCAACACATTTACAGATTTGGAAGAGACTTCCGACTTGAGCCACGTTTCTGAAATACCAATTGCATCTAACAACGACCCAGACAAAATAGATTTCAGTTCATTAAATTTGATTGAATTATTGGATGGTCTCATACTTTGGCAATTAATATGAGCTACTTTGAACTTGCTATTCAGAGGTCTTAAAATTGACTTTAAGTGAATGTTATTGCTAACAACAGGACCCAAATTTAAATCACGAGACATCAAAATCTAATAACGTAAATAAAATGGGGAACCAATCAAAAAACATTAAAAAATACAATATATCATTAATATTCGAAATACAACTGATCATTTTATTAAACATTGGGTATAATTAATACATCAAAAGAAAATATTTTTATTCTATCAATACTATTAAAAGTCGATATGACCGACTTAGTGAACCCTACATCATATCATATGCATGCATTCAGAGAAGGAAAAAACAACAATTTTGCAGTGAAATAGTCTTCAAGAACAGAAATATGAATGAATTTATCAGGAAATATCAATAAACAGACGAATTTGCATATAAAGTAATTAAAGTATAACGGACAAGAAGGTAGCAGACGGACATAGAACTTACCAAAACATATGTATGATGTAGGCTAAACAAAAAACTGTTTTACAAAATAAGCATTCATGATCAAATATTATATCGCAGGTCAATTATAGGATCTGTTTCAGCGTATATGTATCCATAACTCATGATATAAGTGTTGGACCAGTTGCAGGATCAACATTTGTAAGGAGAGATTTACATTCTTCCAAGCTGCGCAAGTCATCAGTTCCGGCAGAAAAGTACATCTTAGCTTTTAATTTATCCATATTAAGAATCCTGAACTTTTTAATCAATCCTTTTTTCAGCAATTTTCTGCAAACCATATTTAATTCTGAGGCAGCTGGCGAATAATGATCATTAAGATACACTCGTTTATTAATATCAGATCCAGGTCCTTCAATCACATCAGACATTTTCAAAGTACGCGTCTTAAAGTATTCCTTCATAATCTCATCACGAATATGTACAGAATTGAATTTTATTAATACCATCCTCCGCCCGTGCAGGTAGCAAGCATGGTTTACTTCATTCCTGGATATTTTTATTTTGAAGAACTCCGCTAATCTAACTGCTACATCAACAATGCCCAATATATTCTCAGGTAACCCACTAATGAGAATATCACCTCTATTCAACCTCCGGTACAATATATTATTTTCAGCTTCCAACAACGAGATTTTTGATGAATGAGAAGACGAGACTTTATCAATTTTTTGGTTACATTCCACAATATCTCTTTTCATTTCTTTAAGACAGACAGTCATTTCTGATTTTATTTCATCAAGAGCCAATTTAATGCTGTTTTGTTCAGACTGATTTTGTGTGATAAAATCATCAAATTTCTTATTGAGCAAACGGACATCTTCAGCAACACCATCTTGGCTAGTTCTATGGCTTAAGTTAGAGTCACACGTATCACATATGTAGACCGATTTTTTAATAGTTTTAAGAGCATTTAGCACCGTCTCAGATACGTTGGCACATGATGTATGAAACCATTTGGAGCATACTCTACATTTAATGCTTCCACTTTTTCCCATATTTTCACGAGCCGCATAAAGTCTTGGTAGCACCAGGCATCTTTAAACACAAATTCTCGAGATCATAAACAAACAGCAACAACAAGCACAGCAAAGCAAAGAATTAGAGGATAAATAGAGAGCGATAACAGTTACGGAGGGAATTCAGCAATGTATTTATTGCAATTAAAAAAACACACGTTTTTGTTCCTCTCGTATGACTCTGCACTTCCAACTGCAATCGAATTTATGCAAAATTATAATATTATTTCAATAACCCAGAGTTCTGTAATATACGCCGGCACTGATAATATATTTTATATTAATTTTTAGACTTGTTTCGATGTAAAGCGCGAAATTTTCGATAAAATGATCAGCTGCTAACTTTTACACGTCTATTCAGGCATAGCGTTGCCAGATTCATTTTGCTGCATAGCATCAATAAGCTTTATCTATATATATAAAAATGGAGCAAGAAAAATGTATACTAACGCATCAATTGAGAACGGTTGGACCGATTTGACTCAAAATTTCTTCCAGTTGTCGGTAATTACAGTGGGAAGGTTTTTATGAAAGAAAATTTTGAGAAAAATCCGCGGAAATCTTGCAAAAATTATTTTAAAGAAACGGTTGGACCGATTTAACTTAAAATTTCTGTTAGTAGTCGGTAATTGAAGTGGGGAGGTTTTAATAAAAGAACATTTTGAGAAAAACCCGTGAAAATGTTGCAAAATATATTTTGAAAGATATTAGCATTTCCACACATTTTATATCGAACCTTTATGGTTTCATTTCTTCATAGTTCTTTTTGAACATATTTTGGGTGAAAATGGGCAGCGTATATCTTTAAGTAATTGTCAATTATGGGAAATTCTCAAAATATTTTAATTTTCTACAATTAATTGGATTGTCATTGCCTTGAAAAAACTATCCATATAAAATAGAAAAAAATTGTTTGTTTGTATGTTACCAATAGACGCAAAAACCGCTGAACCGGTGTTAATGAGATTTACACAGTATGTCATATGGCATTACATATCCTGAAAGTAACATAGGATATATAAACTTCTAAAATTCCTCGTGGATGCAGAGTTATAGCATCAATAGTGAACACACCTCAAATTTTCAGTACATGTAATATGCGTATATCTTTATAACGGTAATAGACACCGTCTTCAAAATTTGTCTGAATAACGTAGGTGTAAACACACATCATCCATAAAAAAATGAGCGTGGTACGATTGGGGAAATGGCCACCCCGTTGCACTTAAATAATTTGCATACAGCGAAAAACCCGCTCAACAGAATTTACTGAGAATTTTACAGCACCTCATGCTACCTGATCGAAAAATCATATGCGGAGTTATAGCATCAAAAGTAATTACAAATCTGAAATGACATAGGTATACTATGTTTATATCCTAAAGGGCGTTACAAATTCCCACTTTAAAATTTGTTTGAGTAAATTGGTTACAAATACGCATCATCCATATGATGGGGGTGATACAATGGACGGAATTTACTCACAATTGAATTTAATATATCTATACATGGAAAAAGAAACACTTTCGGTTGTAAACACAAAAATCGCTGAATAGACATTGCAGAAATTTTCGCAGTCAGTCATGCTATCCCATGGAAGTAAGATATGCAAAATAAACATTTAAAATTGACGAAGAGTTGTAGCATCAACCGTAATCATAACTCTGAACTAATATTAATTGTCTATACATATATCTGAATATCTTGAATAAATATGTTCATAAAAGTATGTATGATACTCAGATAAGTACACATCCAATCTTAAATGACCAGGAAGTAAAATTTGGTCAAAATCAGAAATTTTCGACTCATAATTTTTTGTCCTATTATCAGTAATTATAATAGCCACCAGTTCAGTAATTCGTCTAACGTCTACTGCTTTCCATCGCTCCATTATCATATTCATCCACATTGGAATAAAATTTGTGTAAAATGAAAAATTGTTGACATTATATTTTTACATTTTGAAAAAAAATATATATATGTATATAATTATACTACCATTGGAGAAAACGAACATGAATTAAATAAAAGTATGCATCAGCAATAATTGGGAGATATCCACAAGCGAAATGCGGATGTTTAATCCATCATCTGCATTTCGCTTCTGGATATATAATCTGAAATCTGTAGTGGGTTATCATCATAGCTGACCTGAAAACAAAATGTGTACATTACTTGACAAATTAAGTTTAGTTGATCAAACGGATATTACTAAAACTATTTATTTCAGTTATGAAAATTATACAACCATGAGTTAAGAAGAAGACTAAGTCTAAGTTTGTTAAAAATATTACAATGTGAAAGGATCCCAGCCATGTAATGGGAAATCAGATGAGAATACAGACATAAACGATTAATGCAAAACATGTGAATACTGTAGACAATATGTTAGTGTATAATCCTATTGAGACAAGTCAAGCTCAAGCTTCAAATAACGTATACATTAACCAGCTGCTACGGTATTAGTACTGATATATTACACTTCGAAATATATGAAGTCGAACAGTAATTGGGGCTACTATAATACCTATATCAATCAATCCTATCAGTAAATAGTAGCATTTAAACTAAATACAAATATTTTTCTACGTGAACTATCCTATGTTAATCACTTTAGTAGGGGCAGCGATGCGCCACGGGTCCAGCTAGTATTATATAATTTTTCCGTCAGTTTATTATTTTTTGTTTGTAAATTCGATATTGGATCTCGTTTTATTCTTCTATATGTGCACACATCTCGTAATATTGTTTGAATTTTAGCTTCGTAGTAATCATTATTCATCGCAACAGCATTTCCCCCTCATAAGCATTCAATATTTAAACGTCTTTATTTGTGTCAATTATAAGTTTTTCTCTAATACTCAATAACAGCTATCTTTGAAGATGAAAGTTTCTTTTGCATATGTTCTATTACATCCAGTTAAAGCTGATGAAAATGTAATAGTTGTATCACCCAGCTTAAGAGCATTGTCCGCGCAGACAGAAACTAACTAATTAAGGTACGGCGCAAAGCTTAATTAACTCAGTACAGGCGGGTGTCGCCGATCTGCCCACGAGTCACGCCCCGTCGTTATCCTGCGACCGTGAGCAACAATCTGGTACAGATATGGGTGTCTTGGCATCTGTAGTCCAAAGTATAGCTACAAGTATGGCTGACTTCCAAAATGTATCAATGCAATGTTTGTATACAATAATACTACGGTATTTAAACTTTGTGCACATGTAAAGTTACCAAATATTGCAACTATGAAATTTGCAAGCATTTACAATATAAAATAAATGTGAAGCAATCTATCACTAACAAATCAGCTGTTCTATGAAATAAACAAATATGTATGGAAAGCGCGGCTGTTAACAATTATTTGGCAATATTTTTGTAATTTATTATTGCCAAAAAATCCGGACAAGCTTCTATGAAAGAAAAAAATGTTTTTTAATACTGGCTAAATAATGAATAAAAGAACGATCTTTTCAATGAACAACGTTAAACATACTTTTATTTGTTACACATATTAACATTTTTACTAAAATTACTTTTGCGATTTTGCCATTAACTTTCATTTCATTGGATATTTAATTTTGTGCTCGTAAACAAACCAGAGAACTACAACAAGCCACAGAAAAACGTAAGTTACTTAGATAAGCACAAGTGTTTTGGGTGTCAAGCCTTTTGAGTGCAACTATTTTTTAATAATTGAATATTTTTTTACACCCTAACAACATCAATTGTTTGACTTTATGATCACCGCTAGAGTATGACAGATTAAAAGGAATACTACACTCACAAGTGATAGTACAAGATTTGTCAAGGGGCAAATTATACTCAGTTCTTGTTGTGTTGAGTCGTTTCAGATCGTACACCTCTTTGCTTTGGAAACGATTTAAGGGCAAGAGCTTCCTACATTGTAATAAAAAACTTTTATAGTTGAAAATTATTTAAGTGATTATTTATACTCTTTCGAGTCGAGCTTGATGATCTAAATTTTGCAATGAAAAGGAAAGCCAGGAGAAGAACCTACGTACCCACCATTATGCGACGCGTTTCGCCGTTGGTTAAGCGGCTCATCAGGCATATTGGGCTATGTGGCTTTACAAAGGTCGTACGTTGATAACTTGTATTTATTCCGCCCTGATGCGAAACTTGCATATGTGAATTAAATTCAAATTTGTCAAAGTTCGACATTTGTCTTCATTCTAGGAACAGTCCTTTTCAAAGCAGATTTTTCAAATAACAAAAATGAAAATTATTTATTTATTTTTACAAAAACAAAGTCGTAAAAAATAAAGCAAAAAAACAAAACAAAAAAAAAACTCAAAATATCTGTAAAATGATTGTGCTCAAATCAAAAAAAATTTATTGCGAAAATCAAAAACATGCGCATAACAGAAAACTCAAAATATCTGTAAAATGATTGTGCTCAAATCAAAAAATTTTATTGCGAAAATCAAAAACATGCACATACAAGTCACTCAAGAATACAAGTCACTTTTTCTTCGTTTCGATCGTTTTGCTTATGCTCTCGAAGAGCATAAGGCGGGCGGTTGAGTAACAACAAAAAATAACAACACTTGATGTGCCGAGATCAATAGACTAAGACAAGAAATTTAACCAAGTGCGCAAAACGACACGACAAAACATTCCCGAGTGTCAATGAATTCGTTATTCAAGTGTGCAAAACAAAAACAAGAATCAAAATAAGCCATTTGTTGTTGTTCTCTAGTACATAGAAAAGCAAAACAGACGTAACAGCAATTGAAATATAGTTATAAAAATACATGAATGCTTTCTCATTCACATTATTTACACGATACTTATTTATGGGATTTTTGAGCGCGTATTTCGACCGAATTCGCTAAAATTTGGTACATTGGGTTCTTATTAGGTAGCGAATTTCTGCACTAAAACTATAAATATAGGTAATTTTTTTGTGGCAACCACCATATAGCCTCCAGGACCCTACACATACAATTTTTTTTCTGCAATGACAATTTTCATATTGAACAAGCAGTTTCCACCCCAACACTGAAATAAAATTCTGTGTACGTTGATGATTGCCTCATATAACTTTGCCCTCTCAATTGCAGTATTATGAGGATTTTATACACATGTTTCACCATACTACGCCAAAATGGATTTTAGGAAAAATCTACATTAAAAACTGCTGATATTTGTATTTAGTTTACATTATGGTTTACAACAATCGCTTGAAACAATTGTTGACATAGGTATACTTTTTGTTATGTTCCGTATATTTTCATTTCAAATAACTATCAGTATACCTATGGTGGATGGTACCTAAAGTTCGGTCTGGCTGAACTTAACGATTTTTCACTTGTTTTTGAAAATATTAGACATATCTCGTTTATGTTTTTCATTCGTGTTAAAAAAAATAATAATAATTGGTCAATCGAGCCGGATTCGATATATTTGATCCTTCAAGAGAAACAAAATAGAACCAGCGTTTAAAAAAATCTCTTTAAATTTTTAAAAAAAATTATTATTAAAGACCCCTGCGGCAAATTAAAAAATTAAAGACCCCAGTGGCAAATTAAAGACCCCTGCGGCAAAATTATAGACCCCAGTGGAAAACTAAAGACCCCAGCGGCAAATTTAAAGACCCCAGAGGCAAAAATAAAAAAGACCCTTGCGGCAAATTTAAAGACCCCAGAGGCAAATTAAAAAAAGACCCCAGAGGCATTTAGAGAACTAGAAAAGACCCTTTGGGCAACATAAAAGAAATAAAAATCATATTATTAGAAAAGACCCTTTGGGCAACATAAATAATAATAATATTATTGGAAACGACCCTTTGGGCATGAAACGAAGAGTGTCGCATAAAGAAGGATGACAATGCAGCAACAAATGAAACAACAGCAACAAGAAAGAGCACTCATATCCCTATTCAGGAAAAAGGCTAACAAACTCGCCGATGCCCTTGAAAGTGATATGTTTGGAAAACCTAGAAAGGTTTTGGAATATTGGAAGGTATCGTGGGAGAGACAGAGGGATGTCTTAGAGAAACTATATTTCGAACTCCCAAACGTGCATTTAATGGAAGAGGTAGAGGAGGAATTTGAAGAAGTTGATGCCAAGTTTGACACCAAAATCCTGGAGTTAGTAAGCATTATAGATATAGTAGATGACTTACAACGGCTGAATGATTACGAGCACTTCATCCCCCGGAAGCTCCTCACATTGAAGGAAGAGGGAAAGCGGCAAGCAATGAAATGAGAGTTTCGAGGGACAATAATCAACAGCAGCAGCCACTACAGGAGCTCGTTTCCACGACAAAAGGGTCTACGATCCAAGACACACAAAAGCAATAGGGCTGCTACAACAACAGAGAAGTTTACGATCCGTAGCGATCCGAATTGCACTCGAGCGCCATTATCACAGCCTCCAGGAAATGGTTTCAATAATGTCTTGGCCGACATTAAAATGGTAGATGTGAAACATGAGAACAAGCATGACGCATCATACTCAAACATCACAAACGAAAAAGAAGAAGTCGAACAGGAAAGACAACAAGAGAGCGCACAAATGATGGAAGGCCTTAAGCTGGAAGAGTTGGAGCCCGAACAGCCTGGGAAATTATTGGGCCAACAATTTAGGAGCTTCCAAAAACAAATGCAAGCCATGCAGTAACAAATTCAGCAATTTCAAAAAATACTAAAAGAGAAAAGGCTACAAGAACATTACGAAATTAATGCTTCTTTTGATGTATCGCAAGCAAGTTCATGTGATTATTCCATGTCACAGTTCAAAGAGGACGAACCGGCATTTGTGGCCAAAGAAGAGGCAAGCTATAATGAGGAGGAATATTCTCAAGAAATGGAACAAGCTGCATCACAGAAAACAAAACAATGATGATGACAATAATGAGGATGACGAAGATGATGAATATATGCCATTGGCAGCACGTGAATCCAAACAACACCAACATCATCAAGAAAACAAGGACGAGCATGAAGAAGATGACGACGAAGAAATATCGCTAGCCAAGCGTAAAATCAGAGCCGAAGAATATAATGAAGAAAGTGAACGCAGTGCGATTCTGGAACGTGAGGAACACTTACGAGAACGTGAATATCTTGGACGAGAAGTGAGCACATCAGAATATCCCGGTTCCAGTGATAGTCGCATGCGTGCCGATCGCCGAGAGATTTATGCCGAAGATGATGTTTCCCCCGAACAGGTGAATATATATTCTACCATTACAGGTCCTGGAAACTTGCGAACGGAACAAATATCGCCTGGAGACGACATAGTAGGGGGCGGAGTAGGTTCACCACAAAAGGTAGTCGAAAAGTAGCAGGCTTATCAACACGACAACAATCAATTATCCTACAATCAACTGCTGGAGGTGGTCCTCCAAAATGGAGTGGGATTAATACTTGGCAGCAACCATCATGTACAACAATTAAAGTTTAAGAAAAATTGTAACAAATATACAGGCATATCATAGGCATATCATATATAGAATAAATTATTTTGCCGCCCTGGAGAATGTTCATAAAAATATGAACATCATATTTGGTTGAATTAGTTTAGGAGGTTTTAAACATTTACATATGTCGTAAATAATAGATAAGCAGTCCTAAATTCTATTTGTATGTGCATGTATGCACATAATGGATGATAACACTTCACGCTGCTGAAGACGCATAGCTAATAAAGGATATATCCATACACATGCGCTCAGCGGGTGAGAAAATAGAGATCACTACAATGTGGTTTTATAAGTGGGTGAGCTGAAGAATTAATAGCAGCCCACGCACAATGATATTGGTGTGCTCATTTAGTAATGTAAACAAATGAGCATATGTTATCTCTAATGTGTATTAGGCTTAGTTAGATTAGTTTAGGTAGTTATTAAGGAATAATTTTAAATAATAGAATTAGAATTGAATTGACATTCGACCTTACAAGTCCTCTGTAGTTTCCTTTCTCCCACTCCTTTATAATAATCTATATATATAAAAATGGAGCAAGAAAAATGTATACTAACGCATCAATTGAGAACGGCTGGACCGATTTCACTCAAAATTTCTTTCAGTTGTCGGTAATTACAGTGGGAAGGTTTTTATGAAAGAAAAGAAAAGGGACATATAAGATGTAATTAAGAATCCTTCAAGAAGGGACAAATAAGATAATGAAAAAACGTTGGAGCAATAACAAAACATGATTTTCTATTAAAAAACATTTGTTATGTGCTTGGGCCTGCATTGGGATACCAGTTAATACTTTTTATTGACATAAAATTAGTGGCAAATGTTTTTTACCAACCATATATTGATGCAATATTGATAGGGCAAAACAACGTTTGCCGGGTCAGCTAGTACAATATATATTTTAAATCGTCAAATATTTTTGTTGCCCACCGAGTCGAAATTAATGATAGAAACCGATGAAAATATATATATATATATATATATATTGATTAGTGGGCGAATTTTAAACCATATTTTGTTGTACGAAAGGTCCCCATGCTAGGAGGAAACTTAGTATGTGGCGATCTTAAGCGATTTGCCGAGCCTCAACAGCTTTACAACTGAAATGAAATATTTTATAAATTAAATGAAACCTTTATTTTTGTCCATGAAAATATAAAAATTCAAATAGTTTTAAATTAACATTTAAAAATTAAATAAAATGATATTAACAAATATAGTTAGTAGTAGTTCTGTAATAGTGAATTTGTGATTGATTTAGGTTAAAATAAATATACTTTAATTTAGCGAGATTTTATCAATTATATTTATTCCACACAACTACAAAATAATACAAACTGGGATACCTTTTGAAAATATGTTTCTTTTGACGTGCTTTGCGTTTATTATTTATTAGTTTTATATGTTTATAGAGCAAGTATTGATTTAATATAATTGTAGATGATATTGTAAGTTGTTTAATCTAAATGATTCCCGAATTGTAGATTGTGGAATATTTAAAATCGGGTACATCGCGTAGTTAGAACAATCATACCAAGTAAGATGTTGAATACTTAGCTCTTTCACATCATCAATGTTATGTCCAATTGAAATGTCACAGAGCTCAGTTCTTGCGCAGGACTTTATTTTGAGAATGCCTTTTAGCATTGGATTGGAATATAAGGTTCCTGCTTAGATAGCTCACAAAGTATATATGCAAATCTTGTAGCATTATATTACTTGAATAGTGAAGCGACATTTTCATCAAATTCATCAATTATATTAAAACTATATTTCGCATTTTAAACATATATTTATTAAAGCAAAACAAAGAAATACCCAGATTGCTTAATTTTTTAGATTTAAATAGTAAACATATTTTATCAATCTCAAGAAAAAATTAAGCACAAGTCCAGTAAAGTAAGTATTATTCATTACACATTTTCTGAGGACTCTTGAAGTAGATGCAGAAATAGATGAGATACTTTGAATTTAAAAAATTCCTTAATAAGTGTGGTGTTTTTCCTTATGTATATATTATTATTTGATGGCAACCCTGAAATATTAAATTTTCCCTAATGGATACAAATGTATCTTTGGAACTAAATTCTATTCGTTACATTACAAGTAACAGCCTTTTACATTCTAGTTATTGTTAGCATAAAGCACAATCATTCTAAGTATCAACCAGTACAAAACGTTCGATCTCCATTTTTATATTTTACTAGCTGACCCGTCAAACGTTGTTTTGCCTTATCAATATTGCATCAATATATGGTTGGTAAAAAACATTTGCCACTAATTTTATGTCAATAAAAAGTATTAACTGGTATCCCAATGCAGGCCCAAGCACATAACAAATGTTCTTAATAGAAGATCATGTTTTGTTATTGCTCCAACGTTTTTTCATTATCTTATTTGTCCCTTCTTGAAGGATTCTTAATTACAATGACATTTTGTTCATGCCCAACTGTTCTTTTGATGTTCATATTGAAATCAGTATATAACTCGAAAAATTTTAGTTTTGGCATAGAAATTTAGTGGTTTTCGCCCAGTTATAGGTATATTTCGTTTTTAAATAAATTGTTAATTAGTTCTCAGATTGCCGTTATAGATTTGTATATGTTTGCTATATCTCTTCTCTCTATATATATAAAAATGGAGCAAGAAAAATGTATACTAACACATCAATTGAGAACGGCTGGACCGATTTCACTCAAAATTTCTTTCAGTTGTCGGTAATTACAGTGGGAAGGTTTTTATGAAAGAAAATTTTGAGAAAAATTGGCGAAAATCTTGCAAAAATTATTTTAAGGAAACGGCTGGACCGATTTGACTTAAAGTTTCTGTTAGTAGTCTGTAATTGAAGTTGAAACGGTTCAATGAAAGAAAATTTTAAGAAAAATCCGCGAAATTGTTGCAAATATATTTTGGATTTCCACACGTTTTATATCGAACTTTTATGATTTCACCCCTTCATAGTTCTTTTTGGACACATTTTGGGCGAAAATTGGCAGCGTATAATATCTTAAAGTAATTGTCAATTATGGAAAATTCTCAAAATATGTCAATTTTTTACAATTAAGGGAACCTTAATTGAGAATATGCACAGAATCACTTTTTAAGTCGATTTATGCATGTCCGTCTGTCCATGTTAAATTGTAAACAAAGTACAGGTCGCATTTTTGATTCGAATTGGATGAAATTTGGCACAGCTCATTTATATGGCCCAAGGACGACCCCTATTGAAATTGGGAAAAATCAGTTCAGATTTAGATATAGCTCACATATATATTTTCGTCCGATTTTATGTAAATTGTGCACCAAAGTCCTTATATAACTTTCGATTTACATGAAATTTGGCATAGCGTACTAAATAAAGCCTAAATTTCGTGAAAATCGGATCAGATTCAGATATAGCTCCCATATATATTTTCGTCCGATTTTAGGTAAATAGTGCACGAAATTTGGTATAGCGCGTTTAATTGAGTCTAGAATGATGTGTGCTATGATTCGTGAAAATGGGTTCAGTTTTAGATATAGCTCACATATATATTTTCGTCCGATTTTTTGTAAATGGTGCACCAAAGCAAGAAATTTGGCATGTCGTACAG
Source organism: Musca vetustissima (assembly GCF_032173495.1). NCBI lineage: Eukaryota > Metazoa > Arthropoda > Insecta > Diptera > Muscidae > Musca > Musca vetustissima. The sequence continues at coordinate 8,917 of NW_026884981.1, read as the reverse complement.
AATTGAACCTAGAATGATGAGTGGTAAGTTTCGGGAAAAAATTCGATATACCTACCATATATATTTTCGTCCGATTTTATGTAAATGGTACACCAAAGCTCTATATAGCTTTAGATTTGCACGAAATTTGTCTGTCTGCCCATGTTATATTGTAAACAAAGTACAGGTCGCATTTTTGTGACGTACAGAATATTATGTATCAATTTTACTATACACCGTTTTCCATAAATGTGTCCCATGGTACGCAGACGACACTAAATTTGCCCGAATGAAATTAAATATAGCATAGGTTGTAGAAAGACATGAGTATGTTCCTTCGAGTGAACATTGACATGCAATTGTAAGGGTACATATGCACAGATTTAATGTAACTATCCTAAATAGGATATTAGCAAAATTTGACGTCGCTACATCGTTGCACTCGGTAGATACGGTACCTTATTTCCGATAAATTAAAGTCCAGTATCAACAAAAAAATGCATTTTTTAGAATTTTGATATGCGTCGTCTATAATCAGCTCATAAAATATGTAATCCAAAAATATACATTTACTTGCCGCGTATTAAATAAAAGCTCTAGAACATTTTGTTGCCTGTGGGCAACATTGGGCCATAAAGGATTAAACAGCAACTTACTCAAATGTTAAATTAAAATGAAGTTGTTAAAAATATGAGGATATAGCAAATCCGATTACAACATTTTACGATTTAGAGTTAAGATATAAAATATGCATTTACAATGATCGCATTATTAGTATTAGAACATACATGAACATATAAATTTCAATATACAATAGTTTTTTTTTGGCAATGACAATGCAATTAATTGTAGAAAATTAACATATTTTGAGAATTTTCCATAATTGACAATTACTTTAAGATATTATACGCTGCCAATTTTCGCCCAAAATGTGTCCAAAAAGAACTATGAAGGGATGAAATCATAAAAGTTCAATATAAAACGTGTGGAAATGCTAATATCTTCCAAAATATATTTGCATCATTTTCGCGGATTTTTCTCAAAATTTTCTTTCATTAAAACCTTTCTACTTCAATTACAGACTACTAACAGAAACTTTAAGTCAAATAGGTCCAGCCGTTTCTTTAAAATAATTTTTGCAAGATTTTTGCGGATTTTCTCTTTCATAAAAACCTTCCCACTGTAATTACCGACAACTGAAAGAAATTTTGTGTCAAATCGGTCCAGCCGTTCCGTATAAGTCAACTTCTTAGCCACCGAAATGTCGTTTTAAGAAATATCGTAATTCCGTCCGTAGATCTCTTCGATATGTTTTCTTACTTGATTTTTTCGGATGAGAAAAAATTCAATATTGATGCCCCAGATGGTTTTAGTGGTTATTGGAGAGATCTACGGATGGAATCATCATATTTCTGTGGCGGTTCTAATGTTCTGGGGAGCATTTTATAGCCACCGAACGCTTGATTTCCTAGTTGTCGGATGAATTAAATGGAGTACGTTCAAGTTTGGAAGACAAATTATTGCAATTTTGGGAAAGCAGCAACGATGAAGAACTCATTTTTCAGCAGGACAAAGCGCCAGTTCATAAAAGTTCATAAAAGTCGCCATACTCAAGTATGGTTAAAATAAAAAATATTAAAATTTCCGACCAGAATCCGATCGAGATCATGTGTGGAATCTTGACTTTTCGTGTCTATGCAGAAAACCGCCACTGCCAAACTGTATTTATTTCGGCGCTTTTGAGCAGAATTTGGATACGACATTTAAACATTCGAGCTGCGGCCGGTGGAAGACATCCTGAAAAATTACCTAGACATTTTTATGCAAAAAGTTGGTTGTATTCCTGATGCTATGAGCTGTTTGAAGCTGCAAAAAGGTGCGAAACCAATGTTTGTGCCTGAGAGGCAAGTTCCTTTTGCACTGCGAGAAAAGGTGGAGCGTGAATTGGACAGCTTAGAGCAAGATGGCATAATTTCAAAAATAAATACCAGCAACTGGGGGTCGCCGTTGGTCGTTTTTCCTAAGTCAGGTGGAAATGTGCGTTTGTGTGTAGATTACAAAATTGGTATGAATCCACAACTTGAACCTGAACATTATCCAATCAAAAGAATCGATGACATTTTCAATACACTTAAAAATTCAATATATTTTTGTAAGCAGGGGGCTGATGCTGAGAGTCGATAGCGTTCGGAATTATAGACGTACGATCGAAATTTCTTACTTTTGGTATTCTGCCAGACGATATCGCCTAAAGTGTATCGGAATTTCGTATGCTATGAGGCGATAACGCTTAGCTGTCACACTCAAGCCTTCGCTATTTTGCACGATAACACAGTTATCGCAAATAATTTGGCGCCAAAAACGTATACACAAAAAGGGGATTTCCCCTTGCACCCTCTTGCCCGATTAGAGGTCAACAGCACATCTTCCACACACTGACATATTTTCCGAATATTACTAATATTCAGTATAGCCCTACTTATTACGTGTCCAGATTGACTTCAGCGTGGGTTGTATGGTGATGATCGGCATATAAATGTGGCCTATATATCGATTCGGAAAATTGCAAAAAATTAAGTTTTCGGTCCACTTCATTCCAAAATTATTATCTGATCATCACCGAAAATTACAAGCGCTGTCCTTGGCCATAACTGGAACCCCAAGAAAAATTTCAAATCGATCAGTACTATATAATATCTGAATACGTAAGCACTTGTAAATATTTAAGAGTAACTCCCACATCCGAGAACATACGACAACATAATTGGTATCAATTTAAAGGTCAGCCACTCCTCTTGAATATACTATCAACTTCTGGGTCTATGTCCTTTAATATATACGCCATAGAATCCAAATTTAGTCATTTTTCACAAAAAAAGTCAGGGTCCATTTGACCCGGTTTATATTGACTGATCTTTATTAAATCAGGCATGTCTATTCTTTGGCCCGATCCCTTTCTCCATGTAAAATTTCACGATGTTCGGGCCATAATTGCGGCCTCTGGAGCGACCAGAAAAACCGACAAAAATTTAGTATTTGTTCCATTTCATTCCCTAAATATTAACCGATTTTTACCAAAAACAATAGGGGTATTTATTGGCCAGAACACATCCTACACGCAAAATTTCGTGAAGATTGGTCCATAACTGTGGCCTGTATTGTGTTTACAAATTATAATGGACAGACGGACGGACACACATGTCTAGATCGACTCAGCTAGCCGAGATATAACGATCGGTATACTTAGAGTCTAAACGCAACCAGAGAGTCACGAGTCAGCGTCATATTTTTCGCCGGCGTGAAAACCAAACAAAAGAGTTAGAGTCTAAACGCAACCATAGAGTCTAGAGTCAGCGACAGTCGTTTGCCGTGTGTTTCTTATAGGCAACGGGAAATCGCGGCGGCTGACGTTCGCGTCTAGCGGCATGACGCTAGAATAGATTTTATTCATTTTTGCTCAGCGTCATACTCAAAATTTCTCTCTTGCTCTCAATTGAGTTGCCATATTTTAGGTAAAAATCAACAGTGCTACCAAATTTCAATGAGAATTTATATCAAAACATATGACAGTACTGTTAAAAAAACAAATATTTTCAAAGATTGTGGATGTTTTTTAATGAATTATTAATAAAATGGAAGAAAAATAATTTTTTCAATAATTTTATCCAAATTCCTTGACATTATTGTTTATTAAATAATAAATTGATTTTGGTTTGCGCAACGTAAAATTTTCTGTCAGAAAATCAAAACAAATAATTGACATTTTGTGCCGCTAACGCCAACTCTTCCGTTTGGTTTTCACGCCGGCGAAAAAGTATGACGCTGACTCGTGACTCTCTGGTTGCGTTTAGACTCTTAGCGTTAGCGGTACAAAATGTCAATTATTTGTTTTCATTTTTTGACAGAAAATTTTACGTTGTGCAAACCAAAATCAATTTATTATTTAATAAACGATAATGACAAGGAACTTGGATAAAATTATTATTATTTTTCTTCCATTTTATTATAAATTTGTCAAAAAACATCCACAGAGTCTAAACGCAACCATAGAGTCTAGAGTCAGCGACAGTCTTTTGCCGTGTGTTTCTTATAGGCAACGGGAAATCGCGACGGCTGACGTTCGCGTCTAGCGGCTTGACGCTAGAATAGATTTAATTAATTTTTGCTCAGCGTCATACTCAAATTTTCTCTCTTGCTCTCAATTGAGTTGCCATATCTTAGGTAAAAAAAAGCAGTGCTACCAAATTTCAATGAGAATTTATATCAAAAACATATGGCAGTGCTGTTAAAAAACTGTCGCTGACTCTAGACTCTATGGTTGCGTTTAGACTCTTAATGGTGGGTCTAGGATCAATATTTCGCGGCGTTACAAACATAGTTGTGAAGGGTATAAAAACGGTTCGATACGTGTCGACTCACAGAATTAGAAAATTACGAACGATCGGAATTAATAGCATCATCTCAGCATCAGCCCCCTGGACCTATGCAAGGCATACTTACATGTAGGAGTGGATAAAGAGGCCAGAGATATTCAAACAATTTCGACGCATCGAGGTGTTTATCGAATGAATAGACTCTCTTTTGATATTAGAACCGCACCAAGTGAATTCAATCGGATTTTAGATCAAATTTTACAAGGCCTAGATGGTACAATTTCTTATTTCGACGATATTATTATACATGGTGGCACTATAAAACAATGCGAGGAAAGATTAATCAAATGTTTGGAAGTTTTAAAAGCTAGTCAACTACACGTCAACAAAAATAAGTGCGAATTTTTCAAAACTGAGCTGCAATATTTAGGCTATATTGTCAGCCACAATACAATATCAAAGTGCCCAAGTAAAATCGAAGCCGTAATTAAGACGTAATTAAGACGTAAGACCACAAAACGTTGGTGCGAACATTTCTTGGCATGATTACATATTATTCAAAATTCATTCCGAATGCTTCATCTTTAACGCATCCGTTACGACAGCTGCTGGAAAATGGAAGAAGTTTGTGTGGACATCAAATTGTGAAAACACAGGATAGGGTACTTACACCCTACAACTAGACCTTGCCTGTGACCTGGCATCGGTGCTGTTTTATCTCACATAATAAACGGATAAGAAAGCCCCGTAGCTTTTGCATCCTGAGCCTTAACAAAGGCAGAACAAAATTACAGTTTGTTGAGGCGAGGAGTTTGCTCTACTCCTCGCCGTGGTGGTGTGTTGGTGTTGGGGGGTGCGGTGTGATCAAGTAATTAACTCTTGGGAGCGGGGTGCAAACGACAACAAGTGAACTCCCAAGCAGTTAATGGTGTATGGAAAAGAAAGTTCAAAGGAAATAAAACACAAAAAAGAATTAGTTAAATAATCTTAGTTTTATTGGTGGTATTCTTTTCCTTATTACAACAAATAAATTACCTCTTGTAATTTATGGTGGCGGCGCTGAGACCTGTTAATAACGCGTAGACGTTATTCGACTAGTTAACTCTAAGGAGTTTACATATTCCAATGGGAGAAAAGTGTCGAGCAAGGAGATCAAAACAGCAACAACCACCGCTCGGTGGCATCTGTACTCTACGGTCTCCGCTGAGGGAACTTGCATAGGAGATGCCCGTGGTGTCAATCAGCAGACGTGATTGACTGAGCTCGGGAAGTTGAGTCAGAACGTATCAAACTTATACATTCCGGCCCCCTTGCTACGACCGACAAAGTAGCAATTAACAATTTAATTGGAATATGGGTTAGTAAAATCCATATATGAACGTAAATTCAGATTTCAAGTGAGCTTCATGTTACAAATTTAGTAAACGACACGAGTTTTGTAAACGGGAGATTTGTGTATTCAAACGATATTTTAATTTACTAAGGTGATCTATTATGGATGGGAGATTAGGTGGCAGTCACTGAACCGGTCAGTATATACCCGAATATAGACTTTTGGGCCAATAACGAATTTAAAACTAATTTTGGTGGTTCAGCTTCCAGTATGTGGGGGTAAAGATCAGCGCCAAGTAGCAAATCTATTGGGCTGCCGCCAAAGGAGTCAGCTAAATCTAAAGGAATTTTAGATTTCAAAGTTGCAATAGGAGGATGTGAAAACAATTTCCCCTTGACATTAGGCCGAACAAATGCCTTTGCGTCAACAATTTTAGACGAATTTTTGGGGGAAGACAACTTAAGAGAACACATTTCTCTTGGTGTAGCATGGTTGGATTCTTTCTTCGAATTACCAGAAATGCCAAGTGCATTTTTAAGTTTTTTGCTTACAACAGATACCTTGGAAGAAGGATCAATAATGGCACGAACAGGGTGTGTTTTTCCATTATGAACTATATTTACTACTGCTGTTCCTAAGAGAACATTGGTATCTTGGGAGGGGTTAGGTATGGGCGGTTTAACTACGTTTTTATTCGAAGAAGGGTGCGACGAAGTACAATTAGATACTCGACTATTAACATTTGTAAAAGTCGGTGGCTTGTCCGAAGAACGGGACAACAAGGTCTTTCCTCGACTTTTGACCTTTGTGAATGCCGGAGGTGAATTGGAGGGAGTAACAACTTTATTGATTGGTGACCGGTGAAGAAGGCTGTGGTGCCTTTGTTTGCATGAGGTGTAACTATGTTTGCTTTTGCACGTTTTGACTACATGTCCACGAGACAAACAATTTACACAACATTTATTTTTCTTAACAATCGAGAATTTGTCCTCAAACGAAAATTTTAGAAACTGGGGGCAGAGTCGAAGATTGTGGCTCTGGTCAGGACAAATGGTACAAGAAGATTTGGAGGGTGAATTTATAACTCGAGGTGGGGTAACACATTTAGAATGATGTGCCGCCAACAATTTATTGGGGGGAATGAGGTGTAGCGATATTACTAGGTGAGGGGGAATGCATTTTCTTTGGCAACAACTTACTTTTGGAGGGGAGGATGTGCTCTAAACAAGTCAATGTTTGTATCCTCTCTGTGAGGAAAGCATCTAATTCTACCCATGAAGACAACGACGTTTTATTTTTTATACATTGCTCCCACAGAGTCAAAGTCAATTTTGGCAAACGCTGCAAACAAAAGTAAACAACAATCGGATCCCAATGATCCGTGGTGACGTCATAGACTGACATTGCAGCAAGGCAACTATTTATCCCACTTTGGATAGTTTTAAGGCCAGAAATAGTTTCATTGTCTATGGAGGGGATTTGAAACAAACATTTGAGATGACAATTTACCACAATTCGTTTATTGTCATACGTATCAGACAAAGCTTTCCACGCTAAAGGGAAACTAGAATTGGTGAGTGGAAATCTGGAAACGATTTCACGAGATTCAACGGTGGTCTTCTGTATTAGGTGACACAGACGTTCAATGTCTGATATTTGAGAATTATTTACAAACATGGTGGTGAAAAGATCGCGAAAGGTGGGCCAAGATATAAAATCACCAGAAAAAACTTCAATGCCGATAGGTGGGACAACAAGACTATGATTATCGACAGGTGGATTGGTGTAGCTATTGGTGGTGGAAGAATTTTGCAATTCACAAGCAACTATAGGAGTGGTGGACTGCACAGCATTCGAAGTTGAAGGTGGAGACAAGGTGATAGGTGTCTTATAATAGTGACAATTTGATGGAGATGGTGAAACTGGAGGAGATTGTGTAACTGGTGGAGCTATAGCAGGGGAACAATTACTTTGAAGGTGATTGAGATGCCGATTTATGGTGGATAGACACCAGGAATACGCAATAAATGCAGTATTATATTTTTCTTCGACGACATCAATTATATCAACCTGTGCATTCGGAGATGTCGCAAGGTATGTTTTGCACTCCTCATAGGTGCACTGAACTTTATCCCATAACTCTCGAATTTCTGTATTGCGAATTTCGAGGTTGTATGTTGAATACTGGGATTCTGGAATTTTTTCAAAGAATTCCACACTTTTGACAACAATGTCCGGGGCTCTATGAAGCGTGTGAGAGGAGTTATCGACATTATGTAAGGTGAAGAGAGGAGACAACACAATAGATAATATAATAATAATGCCGAAAGACAAAAAATACTGTATAAACAATAAAGTATGGAGGAATAGTAATTGAATGACTACAAATGTTGCTATAGCTCAAAATATATTTCAGCAAAAACTCAAAAATATGGACAAAATGTGTAACATATTGCAAAAGTCTATATTAAAGTAGTACAAAGTGAAGACAATTTTGAAGAATTTCTTCACGATGCCAACTACTTTAAAAAGACCTCAAAAAACAAGTATTTTTTAAATTTTCTTCAAATTATACAAAATCTACCAATTGTAGGGTGTAGTTGAGGAGGTGAATGCAAATAATAGGGTGCGGTTGTCCAAAAAGCAAACAAGAATATATCCACTGAGCAAAATTAATGTTTAAAAACAAAACAACAATATATTTAATTGTCAAAAACAATATTAGCAAGTAATTTTGCTTGGATATATGTAACAACGGCCGATTATAGGGTGCAAATGTCCAAAATATGTAGATAATTCTACAACAAGATTTCAAATATACAAAGTTGTGGAGTAAAACACGACTACAATGGATAAAATTGCCAAACTAATAGGAAAAACAAGTATTTCCTTACTCCGAATAATGTACGAAATTGCCAAGTGTAGGGTGCAAAAGTCCGAAAATGCTGAAAGCCTCACAAAAATGACTAATATTCAATGGGTGGAATTGAAAACAACAACAAATAGGGAGACATATTCAAAAAATTATTATTTTCACAAGCATTCTTAATGCTTCAATTGTGTGCAATAGCTGCCGAATGTGAATTTTTCCAAAAATATCAAAAACCCTACTACCAATCAGTATTTATTCAAAAAATATAAAAAATATATTTTTAATATAATTTGCTATTGAAAATTCCCAATTTTAGTCGCTTGGTACCACTGTAGTGTGGTGAATAACGAATATCACACA
>NW_026884980.1:0-61650 GCF_032173495.1 Musca vetustissima | reverse complement strand
TCATTGGCTCAGTGGTTGGCGTTATTTTGTCGCTTTTTATTATCCGATTTGGAAAATAGTTGTTGGTATCGGATGAATCACTTTCACTTTTGCAATTTTTTATGAAAAATTTGTAATTCAAGTTCCGATTCTTTAGATAATTGTGAAACTTTACAACGTTAATGTTTTTGGAACTTTACGACTTTCGTGTTCGAAGGTTGAATTAAAAAGAGGAAGTTGCTCGGCTTGGCAGAAAATGATATAGCCTCATTTCGAGAATGATAGTCTGATGTTCAAAGCAAAATGTTAAATCTGCTAGAACGATTGTGATTGAAATCGAAATAGCCCACTAGAACATTGATGATAAAAGGGTTGCCAATTTGAGAATAAAATATATTTTTACTCAAAAATAATTAAGAAAGTAGAAAATTCTAATTAAAATTATATTTTTTTCTAAATATATATTTTTTTAAATAGAAAAATATATAGATAACTAAACCCGGTATATGAAATTTTCCCTTAATGGGTACCTCAATCAAGTAGGTGTACTGAACATACCTTCCGATACTTGACCTGACTGAGGTTCCGTTGTTATTGATCGAAGGCATAGACCAAAACAAAAAGTGTAAAGAACAAAACGAAAGAAATTATTAAAGTCGGAAACTTTCTGTAAGCAAATATTTTTTTAACTTATTTTTGTTGATCGATCCAAATTCCAGAGACGTGTTAATGAGGAGCGATCACCTATGTATGAAGGTATGGATGCCGTAAAAACCCAACATCCATATACATTTTGAGATTAGCTCTCAAATACTTCATGGTCACTAGTGAGTGTTTATTTTTGTTACTATAATAAATTCATAAGATTTTTAATATGCAATTTACAGAAAAAATTGAGAATTGTGAAAGCCATCCATAATCAGTCTGGATTGGATTATTGATGTTCTCCCCTAATAAATTCGTTTAATAAATATTAACCTAATTGGTGTAGATTGCTTTGTATTCTCATTTGATATGATTCAATTGCTAAGATCCCTGTATCGTTAATTGTCGTCCACTACACCTATTCCGACAGGATGTTAAAAATATCACAAGATAAACTACCACCTTGTCTGAATCCTCGTTCGGTATTGAAGGGCTCCGATAGGTTATTTCCGACTTTGTGCCATTTAAAGTTATCCTGCATAGCCGTATCGTCACAGATATCGTCTTGTCTCAGTTTTTGTGCACACACAGGATGCTGAGGTTCCAATCATTGGGCATGCATTCCTCTATCCAAATTGTACTAATCAGCTGGTGCATGTTCCTGACCAGTATCTGACCACCAGTCTTGAATAGTTCGGCTGGTAACCCATCGGCTCCTCCTGCTTTATTGTTCTTGAGCCGATTAATTGATTTTATGACCTCATCTTGGCTAGGTGGTATACACTCTGTACCGTCATATTTTATTTGTTGTGGGGTATCTTCTTCACCGCCACTTTTTGATATTAAAATGCTCCTTCCAGAGCCTAAACACCTTCTTCATCTCTAAAGAAAAATGTGACTGCACTGAAGCTTTGGTTTTGGTATTTTACTTATTGGTAACATTTCCGGACTTCTGTACATCTCCATTTGCTCACGTTTCTTTATCCTTTTTCTGAAAATACGTTTCTCCTCTCTCCTTTTCTCCCGATAATTCTCCATAGCATTGTTTGTTGCTACAGTCTGCAGGGTTGCCCTGCGTTTTTCACATCAGTAGCATTACGATATTATATTTAAATACTCGGTCAAATTTGGCACAACTTATGAGATAGTACTGCGATCCATTTCCGCCAATATGAGACTTTCAACTGAAAAGTAAAAAAAAATTTGGAACAACATGGTTTGACAGATGTCGAACCTCTTCTTTAGGTAGCATATCATATTCCGACCTTTGTCCTCTCCTTATTGCCTGTTATATTTTATAAGATCAGCAATGTTTATTTTATCAAATCAGAAATGTTTGTTATACTTTGTAGTTATACGTGTGTTATGGGGCGTATACGTATTCATTGTTCAAGCACTAGATAAAACATACGCTCCCATACACAACTTCAATAAGGTATTTATATGGTAAAATATGTTATGATGCTAAAACAATATAGCCATAATTTAAATAATTTCAAAATTACTTTATTAATTTAATTTTCTCTACGCAAATAGCTGACTTTGCCAAAGTCTATTAAGGGAACCCCACCCATTCTCGATTTTAATTTTTCAAGATTTTCAATGGGCTGGTAAATCAATACCAATGCTTGTTAAGGTTTGTAACTTTACACATATATAATTGAAGATTTAAAATAGATGAAAAATAATTTACAAAAAAATTTTGTTATTGTTTTGTTGTTGTTTTTTGTAATTAAAGAAAAGTTCTTATTTTTGATGGCGGGCATGATAACTCCTCACTGGAACATCGGAATCCGAAAATTCCAACGGTGTTAGAAAGAGTACATGTCTAGCTCTCGTATGAACTAGGATTATTGACTTCGCTCTAAAATTAACAAAATGGTGGATCTTTGAAAAAATATTTTTGGAAAATCGCCAATTTTTTACCAAAAACCAAGTTAAAAAATAAGGAAGGTCTTCACCGATTGGCTTTATCCTAGTTCATACGATAGCTATACACTCACAGAGAAACGTGTAAAAATTTGAAATCGATTGGGTTATTAGTTTTTAAGTTATCGTGCCCGCCATTCGCAAACAAATGTTTAGAGAAAACCGCGTTTAAAGTTTGAGAAGCCCTTCAGCCGTCACTTGATGCTGACACAATAAATCGGCTATATCTTCAAGAATTCTTGAGATTTTCATTTGAAATTTTGTAGGGACATTCTTTAATTAGTGTAGATTCGAATTATATCAACAAAATTTTTGACCCCGAATGGGGGGGTCCCCTTAATAGAAAAGTAAATAACATCATGATGAGCCATGGCATTTTGAAGACAATTGTTTCAAAATTAATTAATTTTATAGTTCTTGTGAATTTTTGAAATTTTCGTGTATGTGTTTATTGTCAACTACATGGACAAAGATTATTTATATAAATAATTGAAATAGCATGGCATACCCTACACAAATATGTTTTGAAGGCATTAGACATTTTAGAGTCCACAAGAGTTTGTAAATATTTGTCGAATACTGCCGATTCGTTTAAGGTATTGAACCATGAATCATTCAATGGTTCAATACACCCTACACAACTATGTTGTTAGGCCACTGATAATCTTTACTAATTCTTGGATTTAGGATGAGTTCTGGCCAAAGAAGATCCCTTTTGTTTTTTGTAACGATCGGTTAATATTTAGAAGATGAAATGGACCAAAAACTTTATTTTATTCTGGTTTTCTGATGGTTCTAGAGGCAGTATTTATGACCCCAAAATCGCGAAATAAGGTATGGAGAATGGGATCAGGCCGAAGAATAAGCGTGCCTGTTTTAATAAAGATCTGTCAGTATGCAGCGAGTCAAATAGACCCAGACTTTTGAGTGAAAAAAGACAAAAATTTTATTTTGGGGCTTATAAGAATAAGGCTCGGATAAGGAAGTTTGCGTCAATATTAAAATGTGTTTAGTATTACTATTACCGCGCAAGAGGGCGGAAAAGCCCTGCTGATCGCTTTGAAATTATGCATCAAGTTCTGGTTATGAACGGAAAACTTTATTCTTGTTAGATTTTCTAGTCGCTCTAGAGGGCATTATTGTATACAGATCAGCACATATTTTACAATGTGAAGGGGACCTGACCAAATATTTAGAACAGCTGCTTAGAAGACAAAAAAAAAAAGATTTTATCGCGTAAATATTCCTCTTTGGGATATCAAGCTGGAGCTTTTGACCTATAACCTGCCATTATTTGGTAGTGTGGGGATATTGGGCGAGTTTTTTAACCAAATTGGCTCTTATTTGATATTATAGTTTTTCACATAAATTATATTATGGTACCTATATTAAATTCCGTATGCTCAAGGTCTTAGCCCAAATTCCATCACCATCACCCTTTAAAAGTTCCAATAAATTTTTGGTATTTTAAAAATCACTTATTGATGGTGTGTATAAGAATTTCGGTTTTGTCGAAGTTATCATCACATTTTTTCTGCCAATAATCTCCATTTACTAAACACTATGATAAAAATGGAAATATCATCACTTTCGTATGTTTATTTCGATTATTAATATTGCATAAGTTATTTACATTTTGAAGGTGATTGTATTTGATTATTTAATAATGTTGTCAAATCGAGTTGGAAGTACAAAATATTTTATAGTATTAAAAATATGTACATTAAGTTTCATATTCCACGATGATACATAGATTTCTGGTTATGGTTATATCAAAATAACACATGCTTCGAATTATAACCCCTTAAGGAATAAATATTTGTTGTTTTGTAACAAATATCGCTTGTTATATTCTCTTTGGTATTGCCAATATTATCATAATTTCATATTTCTACAATTCCTTATTGCCTGACTACCGTTGTCAATACAACGCTCTTTAATCTCTAATGCAAATAGAAAACACGTGTATAAAACAGCATATGGAAATAATATTTGCTTTGGCAACATCAAAGATTTCATCCTAATTTTACAATTTAAAGAAGAAAACAAGTAAAAATGTCGTTAAGTTCGGCTGGGCCAAACTTTTTTAACTTGGGTCATTTATGCGGAGACTATGTCATTGCTTTATGTACGGAAGGTTGTACATGATCTTAAAATAATTTTTAAAATAAAAGACACTCAGGAACAACGCACTGCCTAAACCTCCTAAAATGCCGAATAATGGCATTTGGTCGGAAGATATTGGTACATTGAAATTTATTTTTGGGTTCAAAGGTTATTTTAAGGATTCATAACAACCGGAAAATTTAATATACCCAACATATTATTGTGGTGGGTCATAAAGGTGCTTTTTGAAAAAGAGTAAAAGTAAGCACAACCCTTAAGGCAGAATAGAAAACAAGCTGACGTTTGTTAAATATAATATCCGTATGACATATGTTACTTGTTCCCTTTAAATTTTATTTGCATTTTAACTTTCTGGTTTGTTGTGTGTTTTATGGAAACACATAAAACTTGAACACTAAAAATAAAAGTCACAGATTGAGGTAATAAAGATAAACTGAGATATCAAACTAAATTAAATTTGTTTTGTTCACTTTCTACTACTATTGAAACTTTATGACCCAAATCTATGACTATCAATTCACTGTTTTTGAAGTTTTGAATAGTACTTTGATTAAAGTTTGATGCTGACACAAAAAATTGTGTCATTGTAGAGATTTTCACTTGGAATTTTAAAGGGACATTCTTCAATTAGTGTATGTTTCAATTAAATAAAAAAACTTAAGGATATTTCGTTTACAAGTTGCTGTTGTACTATATTTTATCACTTTGTGACTATAGTGTCTCATACTTCCAGGCGCAATGAATTGTTTCACTGAATTTGAAAACGAACGATTTTTTATAGTTTTTAATTTTCGAAACCAACCTAAATTCTACGTTTATATTTAATTTCAATGAACGATTTTAAATGCAAGTCATGTCGATTTTCATGCTGCATTCATTTTTCACACAAAAGTCTAGACTTGTCCCTTACCAAAAGAGCAAAAAGCCATATAAAAACTACTGTTCAACAAATCGTATTTATTTGTCGTTATAAACGTCATTGGCCATGTCAGGCTAGACAGAATACGAATAAAAAAACCCTTATAATGTTACAATGGAAAACGTGTCTATTATTCTTTGCGAAGGTCTCATTTGGAAATGCTGTTGCAGTATACAGAAAAAACTAGTAAATCTGAACCGATTTTAGCAAAACTTCGCATGCACTCGTCTGGGCATAATTCAGAATGCTGTGAAAAATGTTGTCACAATCGGACAAATATTGGGAGTTTGGTGCATTATTCACATTAAATAGGGCAAAACTATATATGGGAGCTAAATCGAAATCTGAAGAGATTTTAACTAAACTTCGCATACATCAGTCTAAACATAATTTAGTACGCTGTGCAAATTTTGTCTCATTCGGAAAAATATTGAGAATTTGGTGCATCTTAACATAAAATCGGACGAAACCATATATGGGAGCTATACCTAATTCTGAAGAGATTTTAGCAAAACTTCGCATCTGGACCTAATTCAGTACGCTGTGCAAAATTGTGTCTCATTCGGACATATATTTGGGAGTTTGGTGCATTACTCATATAAAATCGGACGAAACTATATATATGAGAGCTATATCAAAATCTGAACCGATTTTAACTAAATTTTTCATACATCAGTCTAGATCTAATAATTACTCTCTGCAAAATTTTGTCTAAATTGGATAAATATTGGGAGTTTGATGCATCATTCACCTAAAATCGGACGAAACTATATATAAGAGCTATATCTAAATCTGAACCGATTTTAGCAAAACTTCGCATACACCAGTCTAGACATTATTTAATACGCAAAGTTTCACTGTTTAAATTTTCAACTGATCAAATTTACGATATTAAGCACTTTATTTCGTCTAAGTAGCATTTTTAAAATTTAAGTTCTCAATAACCACTAGTCTGGTTTGGCGTGACGTGTATTAATGTTACAACACGAATTACACATTTCAAAGCCAACACAAAGTGGAACACATGAATACCTTCAGTTTCTTATCAATGAATAGTGACACTATCTACGAGGGGTATCTTAAAAATTTAACGAGAAACTATGTTATTAAAGCCTTATATATTTTTGTATTCTCCAGATTTTGTAGAATATACAAAAATTGATTGATGGAACCTCCTGTAGCAGTTACATCTCGACCAAGTTATATATTTGTAACCGCCCGCTTCTGTATTATAAATTGTAAACAAATTACGGCTCATATTATGGACTAATGTACCGAAGTTTTAAGAACATAGTTTTTGATTATTTACATCAACTCCAAATTGTACATGAAGAAATTATGGTGTTCTTGTAGTAAAATCGGTTAAAATGTAGTGGATCAAACGTATTAGGGTTTGTGTATTTGTGTGCGAAAAGCATACAAAAATCCGTTTACAATACTGGTGTTGCCATATTCATGTCGCTTGCATTGCATTGACGAAGTAAACTTTTGTTATGGCTTACTTTCCCATAGCAACATATCAATTTGAAATTCTAATGCATAGTCCCCATAAATTTTAAATTCGTGGGTTGGAGTACTTGCTGTACAAGACACATAGCCACCGTTGATGTATTAATTGTTGTATGTGAATTTCATGAATATTGCAGTAGTTAACATGTATATGTGCTTATGTCACACAAACGCTAAGAGCATCGAATACATTAGGAGCATAGAATTCCTTAAAGTTATTGGAAAATATTTTAAATTTAAGAAACATTGTATCTGTACTTTAAATACACGTAATATATATGTATGCCTCCTAACTACCAACTAATTTAGTGATATACACTTCGTTGTTCATAGTTTATTCTAATTTTTGACGTTAACAAAATTAATTTCCCCCGGTAGCAAATTGTTAATTGTAATGCACGAAATCACGAAATTCATTAGTTATGTAAAGAAGTGCATTTTGTATTTTCATAAGAAAAATCATGAATTCATCATCCAAAGGGGTTTGAAAATAATGATTTTATTGAAAATCTAAAAGCTATACTAAAGTGGTTTAATTTGTGAGAAGCGGTATCGGTGAAAAAAGACAATGAAAATGGTAAAATTTTTTCTATAAACAATTCAAATATATATTTGTATACCCTTCATCACTTTGTGGTATAGGGTATTATGTCTTTGTGCACATGTTTGTAACAGGTAAAAGGAATCGAGATATTCATATGGTTCCTTTTGATAATATGCACAGAATAAATTTGGGAGTCGAGTTATGAATTTCCGTCCATGTAATTTTGTGAGCAAAGTACAGATCGCATTTATGATCTGATTTGGACGAAATTTGGTAAATGCCCTATTGAAATTGGACAAATCGTTTTTTATTTAGACTCCCAATATTTTCCAATTGGGACACATTTTTGCACAGCGTACTGAATTATGGCCAGATTGAAATATATAGCTTTCATATATAGTGTTGTAGTATAGATTATGCACCAAACTGCCAATGTGTGTCCGATTGCGCAAAATATTGTACAGCGTACTGAATTAGGTCCACATTGATGTATGCGAAGTTTTGGTAGAATCGTTTTATCAGATTAGATATAATTCCCATATATATATTTTTTTAGTTTTGTCCGATTTGAGACAAATTTTTGCACAGCGTACGGAAATTTTTAGGAAAGTTTTGTGTTAAGGTTGGTTGGAACACTGTTTTATTTATACATAGTTCCCATATATATTTTTGTCAAAAAGAATTACAAATGGTGCGCCAAATAACCCGCCAAACACTACTGAAGTTCCGATATATATATATATATATATATATATATATATATTTCCGCCCTTCCGTTCTTGTTCGCATAACACAAAATATCGTATTGGATTGATATCGACTTAGGTGTTGGAATAGCTTACATATATATTTATCCGATTTTCTCTAAATGGTATACAAAAAACTAAAGTCGTATGAGTAACAAAAATAATGCATACATTATGTATACGTATAGCATAATATTAATTTTATGTTATTATTGTTGTTGGCCATAAAAAACATTATTTTCCATAAATCATT
Organism: Musca vetustissima; assembly: GCF_032173495.1. NCBI lineage: Eukaryota > Metazoa > Arthropoda > Insecta > Diptera > Muscidae > Musca > Musca vetustissima. The sequence continues at coordinate 52,999 of NW_026884980.1, read as the reverse complement.
AATGAAAAATAATTCGTAATAATGAATCATAGTGTTTGTCATAAAACATGGACCATTGATGTGTTACTGATGTCTGTAGACACGAATACCCACGGCAAGATTTGTTAATTGAAACGTCCTGACATGTTCGAACATATAACAATAATAACGTTGTATATTCTTGCACGCCATAATATTTTTCACATACGACTGAAATGGTACAAAAAACACACACACATACAAGTGTGTTGTTATATGTAGTAATATTACTGATTACATAATCCTATGTGGAGTATTATGATGATTATGAGTGATTTAAATGTCAGAAATTACTCGGATCTACCTACGACTATGTTTAATAGAAAATTTGTATAATACCCTACCCGATTAAATTTCTCCTTTCGTTAGCAACACCTCAAAAAATACATTGAAGACGATGTAACCATGCCCTTCTATTGAAATCACGATAAGACTGCAATATGAAGGAAAGAACTATGCAATTTGGTACAAATTACCACTTCTAGGATTTATAGAGTCGGTCTATGCTTTGGAATAGACCCATATGAGCTGGTCTGTACACACTTGTATTAATACCACTATTTGAAAATTCTTATATGTCAAAGGCTTAGGTATAGTCGTAACTTTTTATATTTGTTATATTTTTCCTGAAGTCAATCAGTAAACAATCAGGCAATTATAAATATTAATGTCAGTTTTTGTTAACCGCATTGGCCGTTTTTGTGTTTAATCTTACTATAAAAATAATAATATACTTCTCCGTTTTAGCAGAAATATGTGGTATTTGACGTTCGGTATGTTTAAGGTCCAAACCCAATATTTTGTAGATCGATATTTTATTTTCTCATGTTAGCTATATACAAAAGCCGATTTACAACAAAAATTGTACATCTTCCACTTCGTCCATATTTATTTTGTTCATTCTTCACATTGAAGTATAATAGCCTCCAGCATGTTATTGTTGTCATAAAAGAGAACTACAGAAAACAATTGGTCCTTTGTTTCTATCACGCCACACATTAAAACACTCGGTTTAAGCGCTGTAAAGTAATTGTTTTATAGAACGGCGTTCATTTTAGAAAATAAAAATTACTGTTTTCATACTCACAACTAATTAAAACACAGACACGCAAGTGTTTTTGAATGAATGACATTTACGTAATTTACATGAGAGTATCCAGCAGGGTTTATTATATATATCATCATCGTCCACTTAAATTTATTTTGAGAGATAAATATTGTGAGTGAATAAATTTAATACATAATTTAACAATTTGAAAAAAATTCCATTAAAAGGTTAACAATTTGGACAAATGGTCCAAAAACGCTACCTTCAACCGGGCCTATCATTAGATATCCGACATCTGATACATGAAATGAACGTTCCAATCCGACGTGAAACTATACTACAGCGAATGACTTTGAGAAGTATGTCTAAAATTTCGGATGGGTTATTACATTGATAGTAAATATATTTCTGCCAACACCTCTTAGAATGCTGTATCTAGGAGTGGTTGGTTCGATTTTAGGGAGAGTATTCGAAATCGTCAATCGCCACATATCCCCAAAATCATACCAAGAGTACTAGCAATGTATATGAAAAGCTATATCATAAAATACCAGACAACTACAGGCGAATCTAATTTAATATATATAGGTATTTGAGGGTATACAAATTAAATTTTATTTATTTAAATTATCATTTTAGTAATACATAAATATAAAACACAAGCATGTCCATTTCGCGTTAGTAACAGTTGTTAAATATTCCCAAAATTACCATCAACCCTCAAATCACGAAAAAAAAAAATATTCAAACAAGGGCGACTGTTGTTTAAATTTCCCTTCGCACCCATCACCCAATGAAGCGAAGTGTGAAAGTATGATTTAAAACAAAAAATAACAACAAAAACAATTTTGCAACCTTTGTAGGCCCCTGTAGCCCAGTGTTGGGACATTGATTCTTTTGTATTGTGCTACAGTTGTAGGATATTTTGGAGGGTAAGAAATCGGAGATGAAAAATAACTGTGAAAAGCAATAAAAGAAAATTTAAATTGTTCTCTTCTTTTGTGGCAAAATATTACAAAAGTGTTAATCGGACTTCTTTTGTTTTCTTTTTAGACTAATGTAACGATATTATCTTTATGGTTATACTAATGAAAACAGGATGTAATAAATGTTCGCTACTCAACACTAATTACAAATGTGAAATCAGAAAAAGTAAATTTTAATATTTTATGAAATTTTTAAAGCCAATTATCAACTACTATTTTTATATTATCGACAATAATTCTTAAGTTTTTGAACGGTCGCAGACGTTCGCAAAATTCTGGACAGAGAACATGTCAATGCGTCGATTGGTGCTATAATCATTAAAATATCCTCAGGCACTTTTGGAACTAAATTTTAACTCAATTTTTTGGAAAAAATTATATTTATGAGATTTATATGCGAACTGTTATATTATTTTCTTCAAAATACAGATAATTCAAACTTCCATTATAATCACCGGTCCCTTCTCTTTAATTGATCATCACTTCATATTAATATGGTGATGCATGCCAATGTTATATAACATTTTTCAAATATAAATGATATACCAATAAATATGACTGAGAGTCCATGTCATTTGCAAACTGTGACCCACAATGTACAAAAAATGACTGAAATGGACTTTTTGCAAAAAAAAAAAAAAAAAAAGATTCCTGGCCCATAGTGCGTCGCCCTGCGCAGTATTTGGGGATCCGCTACTTAACAAAGTGGAAAAGTTTGCGAATAAATTTCAGTAAGAATCCTTTAAAAATACAGTTGGCCTCAAAAATTTAAAACGAACAATCAACAGCATAGCAAAATTTGTGGTGAATGTACTATTGAATAAAATAAAGATCTTATGCATTTCTGAAATTTAATTTTATATCTCTTAAAAAAGTCATCCTTTATTAAAAAAAATGAACTGAGTATGTATATTCCTTGCATTGAAGTACTAAAGTTGTAATTTTGTTTAAATACATTCTAATTATACTAATAATCAAAAAAATTACAAATTCCCTTCATAATTTCCGAATTTAAATCAGGAGAGTATACATAGCCTAGACAAGGAAATTTAACAAATATTCTAACAAATATACAATATTTATAAAATTTCCATTAATGTCGTAGGCGTTGTCACTATAACATATACATATACGATATTTATAAACTTTAACATAATTCATGTTCGCTAGTCTATGTTCTTCTAATAATTTGCTCGTACGAAACCCACACAATTATATAAATAACACAAACTCGTTACCCCAGTAATATTTTCTACCGTGTCAATGTCACACGAAAAAAGTCACTACGAACTATTTCTATTAAATGTGTTCGTCGTTGTTGCATTATTTCCTCTTTGTCATGGAACTTCTTCTTGGCGAGGAAATTTATAATCATAGATTAAAGTTCGTTCTTTATTTGCTAAGAAAACAATTAAAATGCGCATCACGCACAGACGCACATTTAAATGTCAGAGTTGTGGGCGGCAAACACTAAAGACAATCCCCAATTGCATGGAAAAATATTTATACTACAATGAAAATGCAAAAATAGCATCAACACATACAAAAACGTGCAAAAAATTACAAACATTAAGAATAGTTGTACATGAAGCGTGGAAAATTTATATTTGAACCGATTTTCTTCAATTTCAATAGGGTTCGTCCCTGTGCCAAATAAGTGACTTGTGGCAAATTTCATCCAAATCGTAACACAAATGCGACCTGTACTTTGTTTACAATTTAACATCTACAGACGGACGGACCGACATGCATAAATCGACTCAGAAAGTGATTCTATGCATGTTCTCAAAAGCAACCATGTGTCTACCTCGTTTCCTTTCGCCTGTTACAAACATATGAACAAAAACTAATACCCTGTACCACAGTGTGGTGAAAGGTATAAATACAAATACATACATACAAAAATGTGAAATAAAATTACAAACATTAAGAATAGTTGTACATGAAGCGTGGAACACAGAGCATAGAAACCCTTGAACTTTTTAAAGATTATTTTTAAAAATATTTTTTAAAAACCAAAATAATGGTGCATTTTCTAAAGAATATTTTGAGTGTAATTGTTTTTGGACGTCGATAATGAGTATTTTTAAGGACCATTATATGGATTAATCGATATGTAGAATTTCTTTCTGATCAAACGGAAAAAATTTGGTAGTTGGGGAACCGTTTCTATAAAATAAATATGAACAAAGTCCTACGTTTTGGTTTAGCTTCATATAAAGTCCTTTCCCCATATTCGATAGTTTAAAAATTTTACCTGTATTTTCTCGAAACGACAGTAATTTTGTATTTAGTGGTTTGAAATAGTTATACTGAAATTGTCTATCCTTCACCACCATGTGGTATATCTTTTTATAAATGGTTGTAACATGCAAAATAAATCGAGATAGACTCATTGTTACTTTTGAGAATATACTTTCTGACTGGATCTATGCATGTCCATCCGTCTGTTCATATTTAATTGTGAACAAAGTCCGAATGAGATAAAATTTGGCATTGATCGCCCTTGTGGCCCACAAACGAATCCTAGAGTTTGGAGGAAATCAATTCTGATTTATATAAAGCTTTCATATATATTTTTATTGGATTTGATTTTAATGAGACACCAAACACCCATAATTTTTGAAATATTGCTTAGTGCGCTGTGATGCAGCATACCTCATAGCAGTTGTCAACTGTCCAGATTTATATATTTTTCCGATTCATATAAATGGTATTCCAACGATTCTACGTCTGTCCGATTGAAATTAAATATTGCATAGGTTTGCAGAATGACATGTGTTGTTTCTCATATAGATGTGGATCACATATTTACTTTCGAGCTACTTCTTTTCAATGGTCCTTCAAAAATACTACGTCTGCTGCAATAAAAATCTTAGTAGCATCTCTGGTATATATCCAATATGGTCAAGGGTGTCATATTGTTGACCCCGTCTAACCTTTCTAATTCTTATACGGCGTTTTGTTTAAAGAATATATTTTGCTTCAAACCCATAAATTTGTATTTTAAAATCATTAGAATTGCAATTTAACGATATGTTGCACAAGCCATTATTTCATTTCATATTTATAATCCAAACATATGCTGGTATATATGTTTGAATACGAAAAATCCCCCGAGGTATATAGAACACTTTGTAAATTGCTTTGTTTGGTGTTAAAAGTTCAACATGCCTTTTTGCCTAAAAGGGAAGATAAAGAAAGGTCATGATACTTTTTAATATGCCAGTGACCTGGACAAATCTGAGACAAACCATAAACTTCTCAGATTTAGATTTGTTTATAAAAGAAATGTTTTTACAACTAAAGGTGAATGAATGACAGCAATGTATATGAAAGCTAAATTGTAAACAATTAAATTTATTGAAATTTGTACCAAGGTAAGAAGAACTTTGTTTAAATTTGAATTGTTGAAAATTCCTTAGAATTCATCACCGAATTGTTAATGTAATTAAACTCCAATATTTAAACATATCAACCAATTTTCATATTCAGTTTTAAGACCATATCACCGAAATTCTTTCAACTTTACTCATTAATCTTTAGCCAAGTGGTTTTGTACGATTTATATTTCAGTGGTAATTACCAAAATGATTAAAAGTCTATCAAATACGCTTTATTGATTTTAAGGCATTGAAGAAAACACTTAACGAAGTTCGTTAACCTCTCGAAGATTTCACAAACAGATAAGCATTAAAGTGTTAAATGTGTAAAATTCTTTTGGAAAATAATAGCATTGTTTTGCGTAAAACATTTTCTAGGCGTTTAATCTAATATTATTGATTCAAACATAGCACTGATGTACAATCTTAAAAAAATGTACGAAAAATAAAACAGCTTATATTTATCCAAGAGCCATATCCTGATTTCGATGAGTGTTTTCTACAGGTGTTGGTAAACAAAAAGTGTAAGCTTGATTTTGTAGATTTTTTCTTTCGGAAGGTTTATTTATGCGGAATAAATTTTACAAGAGAATAACTTTTTATGTAAAATGTTTTGTTACGATTTTTATACCCTTCACCACACTGTGGTACAGGGTATTATGTCAATGTGCATATGTTTGTAACATATGGAAATAAGCATAGAATCTCTTTCTAAGTCGATTTATGCATGTTCGTCCGCCCGTTAGTATGTCTGCCAATGTTAAATTGTAAACAAGGTACAGATCACTTATTTGGCCCAAAGACAAACCCTATTGAAATTGGGAAAAATAGGTCCAGATTTAGATTAGCTCCCATATATGTTCGTCCGATATAAGGTAATGGTGTATTAAGTCCCTATATATGTTTAGATTTGTACGAAATTTAGCACAGCGTGCTGAATAATGCCTAGAATGATGTGTGTTACTTTTCATGAAAATCGGTTCAGATTTAGATATAGCTCCCATATATAATTTCTTCCGATTTTTTGTAAATTGTGCACAAAATACCTAACATTTTTTCGAAACAAATTGGCATACAATTATATACAATGCATGGAAGTTAATATAAATTTATCTCTGTCACGTTTCGCTGAAATCAGTTCAGATTTAGATGTAGCTCCCACATAAGATGCAGAAAGGCATGAGTATAAATTGATAAATACGTTCGATGTTCCTTCAGGAGACCATTGACATGAAATTGTTTGGATACATATGTTGAATATACCCAAAGTGATGAAGGGTATAATATCGTCATTATATATATATAGTCCGACTTTACTACTTTTCTTACTGGTAAATATTATATTTTGGAATATATATTGAATTTCGTAATGTAGTTTGTTGGTAGTCAAATGACATATATTTTACTTTGAAAATGCCCATCATGACCACACACCAAACCCAACGTTAGCCCGGGTGAAACGACTATTATCACAACACAGTCGACATCGGGTCAGATTCAGATATGGATTCCATATCCAAACCAAACTTAACATACGTCCTTCTACACAGTGTTTGAAAACGAGTACGTACGAGTTCTGGTCAAAGATGACTCCTATTATTTTTGGTAATGATAACTTAATATTTAGTGGATGAAAACTTTATTTTTGTTGGTTTTTCTGCACACTCTAGAGGCCACAATTACAACCCGAACATCACGAAATTTTAACCAGAGAAAGGAGGGAGGAAATATCACGAAATATTGCCAAGGCTCAGAATATAGAACCGCAGAAAGTTAGGTTTTCGCACCGTTCGATAATACTGCTCCGCTTACTGGTTTTAAATAAGCCTAATGCTCCATGGAATTTTGTATACACTTTCACGATGTTTCACATTTCATCGTAAAAACGTCATACCAAAATTTTTGAGGAATTTAATTTTTCGTTCGTTCGTTTACGCATGATTATGATATCCTGTCTAACAATGTAATGAAGGATATACACATGGTAGACGCAGTCATTAACTGATTAAACACTTATATACCTAAGCTACCATTTGCGATATTGACCCGTCCTGATTAATCTAACATAAATATAATTCTTACATGTGGGTCATTAATCACTTCATACGGTACGAACGGACGAATTTGCTTACTAAAAACCGTATAGAAATTCAAATCTAATTAATTAATTATACCCTTCACCACACTGTGGTACAGGGTATTATGTCTTTGTGCATATGTTTGTAACAGGCAAAAATAATCGAGATACACCCATGGTTCCTTTTGAGAATATTCATAGAATCACTTTCTGAGTCGATTTATGCATGTCCGTCTGTCCGTCCGTCTGTCCTTCCGTCCGTCCATACATGTGTTTTTGTTAACAAAGTACAGGTCGCATTTATGATCCGATTTGGATGAAATTTGGCACAGGTCACTTAATTGGCCTAAGGACGAACCCTATTGAAATTGAAGAAAATCGGTCCACGTTTAGGCATAGCTCCCATATAAGGGTACCCCCAAAATTTCGGTATTTTCAGGTTCTTGAGCGCGTTTTTTAACTGAATTCGCTGAAATTTGGTACTATGAATTATTATTGGGTAGCAAATCTCCCTACCAAAAATTATAAAAAAAGGACAATTTATAAGGGTACCCCCAATTTTCGGTATTTTCGGGTTCTTGGGCTCGTTTTATAACTGAATTCTCTGAAATTTTGTAAATTGGGTTCTTATTGGGTACCAAATTACTCCACTAAAAAATATAAATATAGGTCCAGTTTTTCTGGTAGTCCCCATATAACGGTACCCCCCAAATTTTGGTATTTTCGGGGTTATGATCGTATATTGACTGTAATTTAGTACGTCGAGTTCTTATCAGGTAGCAAATCTCTCCACTATAAATTATAAATATAGGTCAATTTTTTCGGACAGCCGCCATATAAGTGTACCCCCTAATTTTCGGTATTTTGGGATTCTTGAACGCGTTTTTCAACCAAATTCTTTGTAATTTGGTTTTTTGTAGTCGAATATGGTAACAAACCTCCCTCCCTTTTAGGGGTGGTCCCCTTATAACCCCCTTTTTATACCCTTCACCGCACTGTGGTACAGGGTATTGTGTCGTTGTGCATATGATTGTAACATGCAAAAATAATCGAGATAGACCCATGGCTCCTTTTGTGAATATGCATAGAATCACTTTCTGAGTCGATTTAGGCATGTCCGTCTGTCCGTCCGTCCATCTATTTTTGTTAACAAAGTACAGATCGCATTTATGATCCGATTTGGATAAAATTTGGCACAGGTCACTTAATTGGCCCAAGGATGAAACCTATTGGAGAAAATCGGTTCAGATTTAGATATATATTTTCGTCCCATTTTAACTTATTGATGAATCAAACTCCCAATTGTGGTCCGATTGAGAAAAAATTTTGCACAGAGTATTGAATTAGGTGTAGATAATTATATGCCAAGGTTTGTTGAAATTTTGTTGGAATCGGTTCAGATTTATATCTGAATATGCTATATATAGTTTCGACCGATTTTATGTAAATGGAGCAACATACTGCCAATAATTATCCGATTGAGACACAATTTTGCACAGCGTACTAAATTTGGTCATTGATGAATGCGAAGTTTTGTTGAAATCGGGTCAGATTTAGATATAGCTCCCATATATAGTATCGTCCGATGTAATGTAAATAGTGCACCAAACTTCGAATATTTGTCCGATTGAAGCAAAATTTTGCACAGAGTACTGAATCAGGTCCCGGCTGATGTATGCGAAATTTCTATATCTACATGATATTGTAGATATTAAGATGTATTGCATGTACCCATAGTGGTGAAGGGTATCATATAGTCGGCCCCGTCAGATTTTTGCAACTTTCCTTACTGGTTTTTAATTGTCTATCAAAAGGTCGGGAATTACTTATTAAGCACTTGTAATTAATGGCATGTCTGTCAATATTTCAACATCTGTTTAACCTTACAGTTTTGAACTCATATTTAATGCCACTATTTTCGGTTTAATTTCAAAGGTTAAACTACCAGCATCTGCACTTTCAGCATCGCCAAAATATCTTCATCTGTGTTTGTTAAATTTCATTCAGCTCTCAAAGTGAAATAAAATTTAATGAGTGAACATTAAGTTATCCCTTCTTATATTAGTTAAACAACAGAGTAATCCTTCCCAGCAGAAGCGGGAAAACAATGTAACCGTTATTGCTCGATTTTGTCAAAAACATTCCTTGTCATTTTTGTTGGTTACTTGCGAATTTTTGTTAAAAACAAAAATAACAACGAAAAGAATTTCTGTTGTGTCCAAACAAAGTTCTCTTCACTACATCAATGTCAGAAAGACTAAGTGCAGAAGGGGGAAACAGCAGCAGCAACCATAACAAAATATTTAAACAGCAGCATAACCAAGTTGTAGGTTAGTTAACAAGATAACGTTTAAGGTGAAATGTCGTTGAAGTTTTTCAGGGAATTTTTCAAAATATTTTCAACACATCTATGAAAAAACCAGTGAGCGGAGCAGTATAATCGGACGGGGCCGACCATACGATACCCTACACAACTACCACGGAACTCAAATTTTCTGCGGATGTTTATTCCGAGCCTGGGCAATATTTCGTGATATTTCCCTCTTGCCCGATTAGAGGTAAACAGCACCTCTTCCTCACACTGACATATTTTCCGAATATTACGAGTATTCAGTACAGCTATTGTCCAGCTTCCCTTCACCGTGGGTTGTGTTGTGATGTTCGGCTTTCATTTGTGGTCTATATATCGATTCCAAAATAACACAAAAAATTAAGTTTTCGGTCCACTTCATTCCAAAATTATTATCTGATCATCACCCAAAATTATAGGCGTTGTCCTTGACCATAACTGGAACCTTATGGAACATTTCAAAGCGATCAGCGCTATAGTTCCGCTCTCTAGAGTGATAATGGATTACTAAATAATATACGGATACGGAGATACCTGTAAATATTTAGGTGTATCTCCCACATTCGAGCACATACAACAATATATTTGGTATTAATTTAAAGGTCAACCACTCCTCTTGGATATAATATCAACTTCTCGGGTCTATGTCATTCAGGGGTAAATATATATGATATAGAATACAAATTTTGTAATTTTTCACACAAAAGTCAGGGTCCATTTGGCCCGCTAAATATTGACCAGAAAACCGACAAAAATTTAGTATTTGGTCCATTTCATCCCCTAAATATTAACCGATCTTTACCAAAAACAATAGGGGTCTTCATTGGCCAGAACCCATCCTACATGCAAAATTTCGTGAAGATTGGTCCATAACTGTGGCCTGTATCGTGTTTACAAATTATAATGGACAGACGGACGGACACACATGTCTAGATCGATTCAGCTAGTCGAGATATGACGATCGGTATACTTAAAGGTGGGTCTAGGACCAATATTTCGCGGCGTTACAAACTTTTGGGGCTGCACAAAGCTATAATACCCTGACAACATAGTTGTGTAGGGTATAATTATTAATACACAGATCAAATGTTTAGAGAAAGCTCCCATAAAAGGGAGGGATATATCGGTCCACGTTTTGGAGTTGTGTTCTCATTGTGCAGCACATCTCCGTACCAAACATTATCATTCTGGGCTCACCTCAGTACGCTCTGCAAAAGTTCATCACTATCGACAAATATTGACTTTCTCTATTACGAACCATTGTAAAATGGGACTTATTTCTAAATCAGAATCGATTTATAACAAATTTCAATAAGTTCGTCCTGGACGGTGCTAAATGTCATATTGTTCAGTCATAATTGTGTCCTGTACTATGTTTACTATTATACATGGACAGGCAAATGGGCATGTATAAATCGACTCAGCTAGAGATTATATCTATAACCTCCATAGTAACAATTGGTCCATGTGGTTTCCATTTGAATATAACAAATGTAGGGTATAATGAGAAGAACTGTTGTCTTAGTAGTATATTCCGATACAGTTACGTACCCTCATTGTAATTCAGTTTCTTACCATCTTTCCACAATTTCCTCTGTAACAAAATTGAAAGAACTTTCGCTCGCATCACTTGTATTCACATCATTTTTACACGCTTTTGGTTTATTTCATCAGCAGTAATCATCTTACGAATATAATTTGTTCATATTATTCATTACAAACTGAATACAGAAGTAGAGCAAAGCCATACAACTTTTATTACTCCAGGGACATATACATATGTGTACCCACATATACATATGTGTCTATTAAATATGAACCCCTCCCCCCATTAGGGACTTAAATTGGAATAACATATTGCATCTTTATACAAGTGGATATCATAAGCAGTGCATCTTATATGGAAGGTCACGTTCGTCGACACTCATCAGTGGACTGAAATGGGTTAAGTCTACAGAATACCAACCGCACATCATTTGCACTTGCATCCCTATGGATTGTGTTTGTGTATACTATCTGCGTTGGAAATTCACTTCAGAAGATAAGGCCGGCTTGTACTGATGACAACTATTTCGCAAATAAAAAATTCATTCAAAAATAAATGTGCCAAAAATTTCCAATTAATTTTTGTTTCATAGTCGGACTCCTTTGATTCATGGCAATGTAATGATTTTATGTAGTTCGTAAAACATAGTAGTTTATTTTCGGGAAATTGTAAATAGATTTTCATGTTAAAATTAAAATCAATCAACTGAGAATCGGCTAATACCTAGACAGAACTCCAATTCATAATTTTGTCCACAGTTCGTTCCGACTGATTATGGTTAGCTACTTAAGGAAACTTGCCAGATACTAATTTATTTAACATCAGTACGTTGTGTCAATGGGCCTAGCTATGGATCTTTTCACGAAGCTTAGCAACATCATTCTAGACTATATTCAGTACCCTATACCAAAATTCGTCCAAATCGAAAGATATATAGGGTCTTTGGTGCACTAATTACCTTAAATCAGATGAAAATACATATGGGAGCTATATTTAAATCTGAACCGATTTTCACAAAACTTGGCAGACATCATTCTCGATCTTATTTATAACTCTGTGCCAAATTTCGTGCATATCAAAAGTTTTCCAAGGACTTTAGTGGACTATTTACCTAAAATCGGGCGAAGCTAAATATGGGAGCTATATCAAGATCAGAACCATTCTATACTTATTTTAGTACGCTGTGCAAAATTTCATCCAATTCGGATCATAAATGCGACCTGTACTTTGTTTACAATTTAACATGGACAGACAGACGGACGGACGGCCATGCATAAATCGACTTAGAAAGTGATTCTATGCATTTTCTAAAAAGGAACCATGGGTCTATCTCGATTCCTTTGGCCTGTTACAAACATATGCACAAAGACATAATACCCTGTACTACAGTGTGGTGAAGGGTATAATAAGGAAGATCTTCACCAATTAGCTTTATCCTAGTTCGTGCGATAGCTATACACTCACAGAGAAACGTGTAAAAATTTGGAATCGATTGGGTTACTAGTTTTTGAGTTATTGTGCCCGCCATTCGCAAAAAGAGTTCTTGAGATTTTCACTTGAAATTTGTGTTGATTCGAATTAAATCAAAAAAATTTTTGACCCCAAGAATGGGGGGGTCCCCTTAATGTTTAATTCGTATCTTGTACCACTTACGGCTGGAAAATAAGGAAGATCTTCACCGATTGGATTTCATATGATAGGTATATAGGTCCACAATAACGTGTTAAAATTTGAAACCGATTGAATTAATGGTTTTTGAGTTATCGTATCCACCAATCGAAAAAAACTGTTCAGAGAAAAACGTGCTAGTGTTGCACAATAAATCGAGTTTTTTAAGAGTTTTTGCAATTTACATTTGAAAATTTAAAAATACAAATAGGTTCAAATTAAATACAACAAATAAACACAGAATGCGGATTTCATATGATAGGTATATAGGTCCATAATAACCATTGTTATATTCAATGACATGCCATATTTTAATAAATATCCTAACACACATGTGTTTTAGGTGCCTTTTTCCTACCATAATGGCAGTAAATTGATATTCCGGGTTCTTTGAGGCAGAGACCAATACATGTATTTCGGAGTTTTGGAGTCTGTCATACATCATTCGACATAACCCACATACAAAAGCACCACAAAATTTATTTTAAAGGTTTCCAACCGAAAAGTCTTAATTTACCTCATCGAATTATTGGTTTAAGACGCCATGTTTCATTGGAACAAATTCATTTTAGACAACTTGGAGTCGATTTACAAATGTCCGTCTGGCTGATGTGCACGATAAGTAGCCAATTTAATTCAAAATTTTCATTTAAATTGTCCAATAGCAATGAACGTCTCCATATAAAGGTGTCATCACCATGAATTAGAATGTTAACACCCTCTGTCATGTATTGGATGATCGGTTGGGCCACCACATTTTTTACTTGTTACTATTGTATTGATCTCAATGATTATTGAGGATGAATCCCCAATTCTTAGTTTAATGTATTTAGAATTAATTCAGTATTATTTTTTTGTTTTAAAATTACTAAGCATTTTAAGTAAACACATATGCAGACTATACTTATTATCCATATATTATTTAATATGCCATAAACACTAATCTAAATTGTGATTTTTTTTGTATTGGTTTGGCAGAGTAAATTATTATTCATTCCCTATTGTAAAAGTAAATGCTTATTAAAATTGCCAAAATGTGTTTACATAAATGGCAAATTAATAATGATTTCACAACCACAAAACCGACAGCTGTTATTGCAAATTTGTTTTCATTATATAATGTAAACGCATAATCCGAAATTTATCCATAATTCATAAACATAACGTGGCGAATGCAGTTGCGTCGGTTTGCAATCTAAATATTTCACTGTGTAATGATTTGCTTTTTGGACAATTAAAACAATGGCATACCGAAGTGTATATATTGCGAGATTATTACAAGTTGTCGGTATGATGTAATATTCTTTTGCATTTATCTTAACATTGATTTTAAAGAACTCTACATTTTCTAAACTCAAGTCGGTACGCTGCACAGTGATTTAAATCAACTATTTAGGAAGTCAAAACATTAAACTACGAAAATATTTTTTTATTATTTTGCGCATAGACATAATTACTCCCAAATAAATATAATGAAACTAAATTCATTCTTTATTGGTAGCAGAAGGATAACATTTATTCCATGTATATTTTTGGGTCATACAGATATGCAATTAAATTATAATAAATTATCAAAAACTTACATTTTATTGGACTTTTCTGCCAATTCCATCGATAAACGTGTTCAAACCCCTAAATATACCGAATCGATCCTTTCTAGTCAGTCGTCAGCCCTACCTGCCTTTAGGTTTTGGCAAATTTAGAGCCGCTAAATCCGCTGATGAGGGTCCTTAGTGGACACTGCCGATAGGGCAAACGTAGGGAACTCAACGGGTGCACTATGGGCCAAAGATCCCACCCATTATAAGAGCAGTTTGGCAGTTTTGCCAAAAAAATTATTGCTGGTATTGTAATGTGGTATTTTGAATTCTCATTGGGTTGAAAATAGTCCTACTGCAAATTTTAGGCATTTCCTTAAATTCTTTAGATTTTTTTGCGCTATCATTGTGTAAAAAAATGCTCTACCAATAATGGTCAATATTGTCGTTTTGGAGAATTTGGGTAAGTTGTTTATTTAATTTTATTTACTTCAATTTTCTTTTCCGATTCTTATGCTTTGAAACCTATTTTTTCAAAGCATGAAAAACATAACATAGTCCCTGTACAAATATGGTCCCGATCTATGAAAAATATTGTGAATACACGCAACGTTCGACCCAACGGAATTTAACGACGTTTTTTCTCGTTACTATTTGCTTCGTATAAACTTGTTATGTTTGTCTATAACATTAAATTTGTCTTTTTTTATATTATAAAACAAGAATTTTCCATTAGAGTTTTCCATGTTTCCAATCTAAGGAAATGATAAGTTTGAAACTCGTAATAATTAATATTTAATGTGTACACCGAAACAAATTGAAAGTGATATTGATAATTAATT
Source organism: Musca vetustissima (assembly GCF_032173495.1). NCBI lineage: Eukaryota > Metazoa > Arthropoda > Insecta > Diptera > Muscidae > Musca > Musca vetustissima. The sequence continues at coordinate 37,543 of NW_026884980.1, read as the reverse complement.
AAAAATATTCATTAGTGTAAAAAACTACAAATTTTTAATTTTGGAAGTATTGTTATTTCTAACTATTAACGTAGGATATTTCTTCCAACTACCTAAAAAATATATAAGGAGCCATTTCAGTATGGTCGGTTTTTGGGCCAAATAAATGGCCTGTACCAAATTTCATACAATTCGGATAATAAAACCGACTTGTACTTTGTTAACAATTAAACTCGGGTAGACGGACTATCATAAATGGAAAAATGATCCCAAAAACATTCCCAAAATTTCATAAGACTGCTAAGGAACATAATATCATCAACAAAGATTTTTTCGAAGTGTACGACTGAATTAAAGACCTCCGCGTTATTTCACAGCTGTATCCCCAAAAGGAATTTGAACAAAACTCTTGTGACAATACTTGTCTCTTGCCACGATAGCAAATCGATGAATATTTTAACGTCTTCGAAAAAAAAATGCCTGCAGAAAAAAGTTTTTTTGTTTCGTTAACGACAATTCCAGCATCATTCCAGTTGCCTGCAACAGATTAGAGCAAACTTTTGTCATTCTAAAACAAAACGAAAACGAAAATGGGGAAAGTCCTTATGGAGTACAGATTTATTGATTAATTGGAAAATTCTTCAAACTCTGTTCACGGGGTGGGTTTGGGTATAGTAATTCTCATTGACGTAGGCAATGTATAAAGCAACGAACAAAAAATATGTATTTGCTTTCTAAAATCAAATATTTTAGAATTTGAACAAACATTTACATTGTAAATATTTAATAGAGTCATGAGGTCAGACGGAATTTTTGCCTAATTGGGTTTATTTTTAATAAAGTCATTTTACAGCGATTATTTATATAAATGTTTGAATATTTATAGAAATTTTAATTAAATTTAAATAAATACATACATGTCGATGTAAAATAATGAGATAATCACTAGTTAACAGAACAAAATAAAATTAATCAGGGTATAAATCAACAACCAATCGAATTTGGTAGATCAATGACTTATATATTATACGTTTTAATAAGTTTCGTCGTCTTTGTATGTTGTTTACATACCAGTTTTTCTGTGCCCATCTATTGTTCTATAAATTTGCTTTAAGGTAAACTTGGCAAGAGACTCTGAAGTTGGTTACTTATGTCATATTCAGGCTATGATATGCATAGTGACTGAAGCTGAATAACATATGTGATTGGCAGTACCGCTACAGAGAACTGATGTCTCGTTTATGGTGACATTAAAACTCACTTGACGACCAATAATGTGCGTGTGACATGCAGAGTATGTTGTTACATAACTTTCAGTCATACTTCATTCGCTCGATTGAATGATTTAAATTACATAGAATACATGTAATAAATCTGTTTGTGACTATGAACGAAAAAAAATGTAACTTACTTAGATTTAATTCCTCGCATGTATATAACATTATTTAAATCCTATTTAAATATATATTCAATTTTCCTTTTCTTCACATCACAAATCCTCTTAAGTGGGCCACACACCTCAAACATGTGCGTTCGATCGGTGTGAAGCTCCTAGCCCACACACGTCAAACGGATCCATTAAACTTCATTTCATATTTATTTTTGAAACATGAAGATGGACCGCGATAGTGATGACGGAAAACAGACGAAATATTTTTGTTTAATATAAATGTATTAAATACTTTTATTTTATTCCGGGAAAAATATTTTTATTTGCCACACAGTAGAATATGTGTAAAAACATCAAAAAATCTTCCAAATACATATGTATTGCATTTGTCCGCTGATCCGCACTCCACGAAATTTCTCAACAAATGAGAAAATATCCACACACCAGGCCACAGACGTCAAACATGTGCGCGTCGCACAACGAAAAATTAAAAATTTTTAATTTCTTTCGATCGGTGTGCGCACCGGCAAATCGGTGTGGACACCGTACCACACACGTCAAACATTGCTTCGATTCACACCGATCGAACGCACATGTTTGACGTTGTGGGCCACTTTACTTGTGTATAAAATAAAATAAGTTATTCAACTTTTTTATGGTAATACTTTAAAATATTTAATAATGTCTTAATTTTAGAAAACGATGATCACAGTAATTGGGTACTTACTTAAAGTTTCCGTATATTTCTTGGAAATGATGCTTATTAGTAAAAGTCAATATCATAAATCTTTTTGAAAAAAAGCTAAGGCAACAGAAAAACTTATTCAAAGGAAAATCATTGCGGAGTTCATTTAATAGTTTTCAAGGACGAATATTTTTCGCCGTAAAAGGGTTTGTTTATATATTCAAGGCAATACTAATAATGACAGAAAGGTCTGGATAGCGGGTGATTTTTAGCTATTATATTTTTGCAAATACCGGTTCGAACAAGAATTGATGTCGAACGTCCTACGACAATGCAGAATTTTTGGTGAAAAGACAGTTTGTCGAAGATCCGGTTTATGAAAGTATGCCATAATTTGACTAAGCGGATGGACCTTTTGAGGTATACTAATACGAATGATAATAAAAGAAATATATGTAGTGAAGACTAAGACAGATTCGGTACATTTGGATTAGAGCTCATATCTCAATAATTATTCAATAGACATAAAAGTTTTATGGCTGATAAAAAACACACAATAAATAAGCATTAGTTAAATATTTTAAGAGTTTCCTAAAAAATCAAATTTGCCGAAATTGTCCCTACCCGGGGTAGCTTGGGCATTTTTCACTTAATGTTTGACTTTTAGGGTTATATTTTCTAGCGGCGGACGTTGGCGTCTCAAGGTCACACACATATAATTATGCCATGACACCAAAGGTACTTTCTATAGTTTCGTTATTATTTTCAATCAATCTTCTAAAACATCATATTTGTATACCCTTCACCACACTGTGGTACAGGGTATTATGTCTTTGTGCATATGTTTGTAACAGGCAAAAGGAAACGAGATAGAAACATGGTTCCTTTTGAGAATATGCATCACTTTTTAAGTCGATTTATGCATGTCCGTCCGTCGGTCTGTCTGTCCATGTTAAATTGTAAACAAAGTACAGGTCGCATTTATGATCCGAATTGGATGAAATTTGGCATATGTCACTTATTCGGCCCAAGGACGAACCCTATTAAAATTGGGAAAAATCGGTTCAGATTTAGATGTAGCTCCCATATATATTTTCGCCCGATTTGATGTAATCGGTCCTTATATATCTTTCGATTTGCACGAAATTGGGCACAGACTAATGATGTAGGTCTAGAATGATGTGTGTTAAGTTTCCTGCAAATCGGTTAAGATTTAGATATAGCTCCCATATATATTTTCGTCCGATTTTAGGTAAATTATGTACCAAAGTCCCTATATATATCTTTCGATTTGCACGAAATTTAACATAGCGTTCTGAATAAGGTCTAGAATGATGTGTGTTAAGTTTCGTGAAAATCGGTCTAGATTTAGATATAGCTCCCATATATAGTTTGTCCGATTTAATGTTAATAGTGCACCAAAGTCCCTAAATATCCTTCGATTTGCACGAAATTTGGTTTACAAGTAAATGGAGAACTCAAAATGTGGTCGAATGCACAAACATACTGAAATAAGTGTAACCTAACATGTGACAAGTTTCGATGAAATCGGTTTAAATTTCGATGTTTTGCTTTAAGTTTATTTTACATAATTTTGTCCCATTGTGAGAAGCAACTCTATATCTGACCAAAATTTAGTGTACGTTGCAGAATGACATGTCTGTTAGGACTCCATCTGTTGAATATACCCAAAGTGGTGAAGGGTATCATATAGTCGGCCCCGTCCGACTTTACTACTTTCCTTACTGGTTTGTATTATTTTTATAAAAATATACATTATAATTCGATGTGACTATAATGTGGAAATAGACAATAAAAAACTATTTTCCAAATATTATTTAAAATACGTTAATGTTGAAAATAATCCCCATATTATTGTTTGGTATGTTGAGGAAAGGAATTAGGAAGAAACAATCCTGTTTTTACACAGCAGACTGAAATAATATGGAATGTGACAAATTGCATCTATATAACCCCCTATATTTCTTAAATTTACATTTTCTTCCTAATCTGGATGAAATTTCAAAACTTGAATTTTAATCATTTCCTCAAAGCATTTTATAAAATCCTCATTGTGACATATTTCTATCCAAATTATTGTCGATTTCTTTCCACTAGAAACGAGTTGTGTAATATGTCGGTCTATTACATTACTTGATGTGTTTTGGTTTAGTAGCTATTATTTTTTTAACCATATTTACATAAATTTCTCACATATATGACCATATGTGATGAACCAGAATTAAATTTATTACATTTTCCCAAAAACGAAAAATTACGTTTTACTCCTAAAGAACTCAACAATGTGTGTTTCTAACACAGAAATTTCCAAATGTGTAGGAACAAGTATAGTACGAAACGAGTATTCATGTTTTCCAATTCCCGAGGAAAACTCACGCAAACACCAAATTTTAAATACGATTAACACGACAATTAAAATCTTTTGTTGAAATGGGGAAATACCCACACACACACAATTGTAGTTTTAACATAGACACGTGTATTTTCTACATACTCGATTGTGTGTAGATAAATTAAGAATTTTGAGCACAAGTTACCACCATGAAATTTCCCCATCATGTGAAATCTATTTTTCATGTTTCTCTTAATAAAACCAAAATAAGGGTGATATACTGCTAATATGACAATACTAACAAATTCTAAGACTTAGATTTTTTCGAAAAAAAGAATGAAACTCCACTTCCAATGCATCTGAACGAAACACATTTCCCCTTGACCCTTCTATAGAAACTTTAGCAGTTTTCATTAAACATTTCCCAAGCAGTCCCAATTATAGTTTAAATCCTGGAAAATTAAATACTCATCTTGGCAACATTAATCCTCCTCGAGAAGTCACATTATTCAGTTTCCTATAATCTTTGGCACACATGATTCCAAGCCCTAGAGTTAAGACTAAACTTAAGGTTTGTTACGAATCAGCCTGGTGCTTGACTAGCACTGGCTTCCAAACACGTTCAAAGAAATATAAATCAATCATTCAAGGAAGCACCAAGACTCTGAATAAGCTTCTAGGTCGGTTTATGAAAATGCTACGTAGTAGGTGGTGATAATGGGTTTAATTAAAATTTTCCAGTTTAATCGATAACTCAAGTACGACGACTTAACTATGATTTAAACATGGACTACGAATATTAAATCTACGAACGTGTGTGGTTGCGTATGACTAACATCCATTCACTCGTATCACAGTCATACGCCACAATATCCTTCATGTAAATGAGGGAATTTTTAAAGAATTTGTGAAAATCTTAGAATTTGTTTTATGATGTTTTTAAACAGACGTTGATATATTCTATAATATGTTTTCAAGGACTTTAGGAAGCATGGATTTATTTAAGAAGAAAGATTGTTTTTTGGAACTACATAAATTGAAAAATTATATATTTTACTCAAATTGATAGGTGTCAAAAGAGTTTAATATTGGACTGATGTGAAAATATTTGATTTACATAAAAACTCTGTAGTCAGAGATATTTTGGTACAAATAAACATGAATCAAGAATAACTACGGGTGATATTTCTAAAGTAACTCGATTTGGGTTCATTTGGGATAATTGACGTTACGACCTTGTAATTGAAATAATATTCTTTATTTAATCCACACCTCTCTTGGGTCCTTGAAAAATATTAATTAATAAACAATCTACGCCTCTATAGTATCTTTGATTTTTTTATAAATCCACGTAAATTGTGTCCTTAAAAAAATATTATTTAACAAATCCAGGCCCCTTTTGGTACCTTGGCCTTGAAAATGTTCTCGACATGTATTGAGGAGGTATCCGGTATATATCAGATATCATAGGTCTACTCGAAGTATCATATAAAAACGTATGGCATGCCTAATATGTAGGACTCTATTGTCTATTTTTTCTTCATGAAACATACTTTAATTTCCAATACGTAAACGTACTTGTATTGTACCTCAACAATACTTGCGTTTAATTTCCGCCTTATTATCCCAATTTTAATTTCACCTTTACACTGACCTCATTTCCTCGTCTCATATCCCGCCTTAACAGTCGTGTAGGATGAACAAAATTAAAATGTGTTTTTCACTAAATGACTAAGCCACAGCAACTATTCATCCGAAACGAAACTCAATTTATTTTCCACATGGAAAGGGGGAGGGCGGATTTTGCTGTAAACTTTCCAAATTAATTTTGGTTACCGCATATAATGTGCAGCATAACTTTTTTAAAATAATATTATGCAAGTAGGTGACGCTGTGTGGCTCTGTGATAATTAAAAAGAAACAAACGTGATTTTTTTCGAGTGAATTACCTTTTTAATGAAGAATAAACTAATTTATTTCTGAGTCGGATGAATATTAGGTGTTTGTAATCCTTGCGCATGATGAAATTACTTGGTGGTAACAGAATATTGCAGCAATCTAGTCATGGGAGAACTGTAAGGAATTTTAGTATGAAAAAATTTCGCAGATATGCAAATGGATCTAAAGAAAGTCAGTTGGAAGTTTTTTATTTATTCTAGATATCCCATTATATATTCTCATATTCTGATATTCATTTCATGCAAGACATCATGTCTAGAAAATACGTTAAAAGTTTACTGCCAATAAAATACTTGAAGGATATGTTTTAAGGCCCGTAGAGAGGCATGGATTTATTAAAGAATATTTTATTTAAAGCCTGTTTTTGTAAAATTCTAAAGGAACGAATTCGAGTGACTTACGACCAAACTCCTTGGTTTTGAAAAATATGTCATTTATTTTTGTTTTGAATCAAAAGATATTTGTTTACATAAACAAAGGTTTGGTCGTAAGTCACTCGAATTCGTTCGTTTAGAATTTTACAAAAACAGGCTGTTAAGGTCCCTATCGAGGCGTGGATTTATTATACAAACAAAAGTTTACTGCCAATAAAATACTTGAAGGATATGTTTTAAGGCCCGTAGAGAGGCATGGATTTATTAAAGAATATTTTATTTAAGGTCCCTATCGAGGCGTGGATTTATTATACAATATTTTTTCAAGGTCCCTATCGAGGTGTGGATTTATTATAATATATTTTTTTAAGGTCCCTATCGAGGCGTGGATTTATTATAGAATATTTTTTCAAGGTCCCTATCGAGGCGTGGATTTATTATAAAATATTTTTTCAAGGTCCCTATCGAGGCGTGGATTTATTATAGAATATTTTTTCAAGGTCCCTATCGAGGCGTGGATTTATTATAGAATATTTTTTTAAGGTCCCTATCGAGGCGTGGATTTATTATAGAATATTTTTTCAAGGACCCTATTAAGGCGTTTATTATAGAAAAATTTTCAAGGACCCCATTAAGGCGTTTATTATAGAAAAATTTTCAAGGACCCCATTAAGGCGTTTATTATAGAAAAATTTTAAAGGACCCCGTTAAGGCATGGGATTATTATAGAATATTTTTCAAATACCCTATAGAAAACACGTTAAATGTTTACTGCCAATAAAATACTTGTAGTCAGAATACCAACTAAACATCTTATATATTGAAAATAGGTTACAGAAGATCTATGAAATGTATTCAGCATGTAGAAGAGACTTGAAGGAGGATAGACAGCAGATAGTAGAAGCCTCTTGGTGGTCTTCAGTTTGTGGGACACCTTCTGGAATGTGTCCTTCTATAGCGGTCATATTGATGTATACGGAAGATCTGTAGAAGTCCTTTTGATGCATACGAAAAATTTTAAGAAAATATAGCAGGCCTGTTAAATGCATTCTGTTTTAAGTTTTATTTTAGACATGCTGATGATATTCTGTCTATAGGCTAAAATTGACCTGTTGAATATCTTCTAACTATAAAAGATCCATTTAAGGGATTATGGGAAGTTTGTGCAACATTCTCAATGAAATGTAAATTTAATATTCATTTAAACAAGCAGAAGCCCCAATTTCCTCGCTACAAATAAGTAGCATGCGCCCAAAAAATTTTACATTCATTTTTCTTATATACACCTTAAATATATGAATGCCATTGTTAAAGATTTCACCAGAAATAAACTGCTTCTGTCAAAATTCAACAACCACAATTATGGTTTCAGCCATAAATCTCTACCAAATGTTTTCGTGCCGAGTAACATTTGACTTTTGCAGAAAGAGACAATCGAAACATATCTATGTAACTGTATGAGTTTGTATGTGTGTCACCACATGTCGTTTAAATCCCACAATGTTTGGAAACCCCCTTAAGAGTTCTTGGAAATACCTGCACAAAAAAAACACCAAGGAGATTAACATTATGGGGAAAACAACAAACCTGCACAACATAAATTAAATATAGCCGAGCTGATGAAGAAGGCTTAGCGCAAACATTAAGGCTCTTACCATGCTGGTTGTAATAGCAAAGGTACTTCCGTTGTTATACACCTCAATTATTTCCATTGTTAGATATTGAAAAAATAACTTTGGAAATGTTGTTGTCGAGTTATTGTATCATGCATGTGTGTGCATGTGTATGCGTGGTAGGGAGGAGAAAGAATATGCTGGTAAACATTGTGAAGGTGAGGATGGTGTATTTTCTTTCTAAACCACAGTTTTTTTGATTGAAAAATAAAAGGGAGCTCAGGGAGAATGTTTTAAAATTTACAATATACAGAGTGTAAAACATAGATTAAACAACCACAACCACGTCACTCATACATATGCAAATGTTTTGTGACATATGGGAATGTGTAAAATAAAATTAACAATTTAATGTTATTCCAAGTTTTACATTTAACTTTCAGACAGGAGATAAAAATCAAATAAATCAATATTTGACTACATATTTTTAGCTGAAAATATGAACAAAAACTAGCCATGGGAATGTTCATCACTTAAATATTATTAATGGAGCTAACATCGTACTTGTGTTAGTTAATGACGTTACTGACGTTATTTAAAAATGTGATGCGATCAACGAAACTTAGTGCAATGTTTCCCTTGTGTAAACATTGGAATACGTTTCGTTATATTTCCTCACCTTCTATAATATACCAACTTAAAGAATGGTTTGGTTATAATGCACTCATGTTTTTATACCCTACACAACTATGTTGTCAGTGTATTATAGCTTTGTGCAGCCCCAAGAGTTTGTAACGCCGCGAAATATTGGTCCTAGACCCACCTTTAAGTATACCGATAGTCATATCTCGACTAGCTGAGTCGATCCAGAAAAATGTGTGTCCGTCCGTCCGTCGGTCCATTATAATTTGTAAACACGATACAGGCCACAGTTATGGACCAATCTTCACGAATTTTTTCACGTGGGATGGGTTCTGGCCAATGAAGACCCCTATTGTTCTTGGAAAAGATCGGTTAATATTTAGGGGATGAAATGGACCATAAACTTTATTTTTGTCTGGTCGCTCCAGAGGCCGCAATTATGACCCAAACACCGCGAATTTTTGCATGGAGAAGGGGATCGGGCCAAAGAATAAGCAAAATAAGCACAGAAATAGCGGGTTAAATGGACCCTAACTTTTGTATGAGAAATGGCAAAATTTTTATTCTATAGCGTATATATACCATTGAAGGACATAGACCCGAGAAATTGATAGTATATCCAAGATGAGTGGTTGACCTTTAAATTGATACCAATTATATTGTCGTAGGTACTCGGATGCGGGAGTTACACTTAAATATTTACAGGTGCTTACGTATTCATATATTATTTAGTAACATATTACCACACTGGAGGGCGGAAATATAGCGCTGATCGCTTTGAAATGTTCCATGAGGTTCCAGTTATGGTCAAGGACAGCGCCTAAAATGTTAGGTGATGATCAGAAAATATTTTTCGGATTAAGTGGACCGAAAAGTTAATTATTTGTACTTTTCGAGTCGAAAGCCGAACATCACCACACAACCCACGGTGAAGGGAATCTGGACAAGTAATTAGAGGTGCTGTACTGATTATTAGTAACATTTGCTGACCTCTAGCCAGTCAAAATTGTGCGAATATCGCGAAATATTGCCCAATCTCAGAATATAGAACCACAGAAAGTTAGATTTTCATGGAAGTTGTGTAGGGTATCGTATGGTCGGCCCCGTCCGACTATACTGCTCCGCTCACTGGTTAAAAAATGCTTCCAACAACTCATCCATTTTATATTTGATTTCGAGTTTTTGTTAAACATTACAGGTAATTAAAATAGTAAATATTTAATCGGATTTCATATTAAATGTAATCCTTAACATAACACTTTATGTGCACATTAATCCGATTCGCAAGTGTGAATAGTTGAACCATTTGTATCCACATATTTACCTACATGTGGAAATGAATGCTATAACAATAGTACATAAACGGATTTTCGGATTATATTAACTGTCTTCTTAAATACATATACTTTAAATAATGAATTATGTAGCAACTGTGGCTGAAATGTCAAAGAATTGTATTTATTTTTAAATTTAAGCGGACAGTAAATTAAAACAAAACAACAAAAAACTAAGAGAACTGATTAGGATCAGTGGCATGATCCGAAACTATAGTCTTCCCTGCCTTACAACTCCAAATTTACATCATCATATCCTATCAAATTTTATATAACTGGTACACCAAAATCCCTTCGTCAGCACGATTGACAGGCCTGTTTATATCGATGTGTATTTATTCTGAGATATTATATTAACAACAACAAATAATTACATGGCAAAATGAACAGTGTTTAATTTGTAAAAAACTCGATATACACTCATTTTTTACCAGTTGTTTTTAATGTAAACAAAAATTGGATTAAACCCAAACCGTACAATACACATTTGCATTCACATTATTTTTATGTTCATTTTCAAAACTGGTCAATTTAATATTCATGCACGAATGCGTTTGCATTCATCGTGTTTTTTGCGGAACTTCAGGAAAAAATACAAATCATTCAGGTAATATTTTTTTTTTTTTTACCCCCACACTTTCACCATAAAATATTAAATTTAGTATGTGGGTTGTAGCCAATGGGAATATTGTTGTTGAAAAATAAATTTAAAAAAAACCAGTAAGGAAAGTAGTAAAGTCGGACGGGGCCGACTATATGATACCCTTCACCACTATGGGTATATTAAACAGGACTATTAGCATGAAATTGGATGAAATAAAATATGTGATATTTATCTAAATGTGAATCTACGTAGATCTATCCATAAAGTATGTAAATCGACTTCAAACAAATATAAATGGGTCATCCGTTGGGCTATGTCTGTACTTCTAGAAAACGCAACTACATAATTCTATGCTCAATTTTGTACGTTGTGCAAAATTTGATGTCAAACTGACTAACATGGGAAGTTTGATGCCCAATTTACTTGAAATCGGGCGAAAATATATATGGAAGCTCTATCCAAATATTAAGCGATTTCAAACAAACTTGTCACAGGATAGGTTATACTAATTTCAGAACGTTTTGTTCCTATTGGTTCCTTGGTGCGTCAATTACTTAAAATAAATCTATAATAAAAGGGAGCTATATCTAAATCTGGACCGATTTTCACGAAACAACGCAATTCAGTACGTTATGCCAAATTTTGTGCAAAACGAAAGGTATATAGGGACTTTGGTGCACCATTTACATGAAATCTGACGAAACTATATGTGGGAGCTATATAGAAATCTGGACTGATTTTCTCGAAACTTGGCAGACATCACTCTAGGCTCAATTCAGTACGTTAAGCCAACTTTCGTGCAAATCGAAGGATATATAGGGACTTTGGTGCACCATTTACATGAAATCGGACGAAACTATATATGGGAGGTATATGTAAATCTTGACCTATTTTCACGAAACTTGGCAAACATCATTCTAGACTCAATTCAGTACGTTATGCCAAATTTCGTGCAAATCGCAAGATATATGTGGTGCACCATTTACATGAAATCGAAGGAACTATATATGGGAGCTATATCTAAATCTGGACCGATTTTCACGAAACTTGGCAGACATTATTCTAGACCTAAATGATTAGGCTGTACCAAATTTCGTGCAAATAAAAAGATATATAGGGACTTTGGGGCACCATTTACATGAAATCGGACGAAACTATATATATGGGAGATATATCTAAATCAGGACCGATTTTCATGAAACTTGGCAGACATCATTCTGGGCTCAATTAAGTACGTTGTGCCAAATTTCGTGCAAATCTAAGGATATATAGGGACTTTGGTGCACCATTTACATGTAATCGGACGAAACTATATATGGGAGCTATATCAAAATCTGGACCGATTTTCTCGAAACTTGGCAGACATCATTCTAGGCTCAATTCCGTACGTTATACCAAATTTCGTGCAAATCGAAAGATATATAGGGACTTTAGGGCACCATTTACATGAAATCGGACGAAACTATATATGGGAGCTATATCTAAATCTGGACCGATTTTCTCGAAACTTGGCAGACATCACTCTAGGCTTAATTCAGTACGTTATGCCAAATTTCGTGCAAATCAAAAGATATATAGGGACTTTGGGGCACCATTTACATGAAATCGGACGAAACTATATATGGGAGCTATATCAAAATCTGGGCCGATTTTCACGAAACTTGGCAGACATCATTATAGGACTAAATGATTAGCCTGTACCAAATTTCGTGCAAATCGAAAGATATATAGGGACCGTTTACATTAAATCGGTTAAATATATATATGGGAGCTATATCTAAATTTGAACCGATTTTTCCCAATTTCATTAGGGTTCGTCCTTGGGCCGAATAAGTGACCTGTGCCAAATTTCATCCAATTCGGATCATAAATGCGACCTGGACTTTGTTTACAATTTAACATGGACAGACAGACAGACGGACAGACGGACGGACGGACGGACATGCATAAATCGACTTAGAAAGTGATTCTTCTCGATTATTTCGATTATTTTTGCCTGTTACAAACATATGCACAAAGACATAATACCCTGTACCACAGTGTGGTGAAGGGTATAAAAACTGATTGAATTTACTTAGTACCACATGGAGTTGGAAGTGTGCAAAATTGATTTTTGGAAATAAAATTTAATAAATTAAATTAAACAAAGAATATAAGTCATGAACCAATTTCATATCATAATTTTATACCGTTTTTCAATTTCAAGTGCAAAAACAATTGTGTATATTACGGCACAGCTTTTTAAAATTTGGTGACTTTTTGTACCACATAGAACTACGTTTATTAATCATAGTAGCTGCTTACCCCCCTCTTTCATTCGCCACATTCACAAGTGCTATACCTATATAGCCTAAAATCGGTCATGTGAAATATTAAATAATCAAACTACCTTTGTTATTGTATAAAGTACATTTCTTATATGACAGGTCAGAACAACAACATCGAAAACCGTTTGCTACTCTAGAAACACAAACGAACACACAAATCGGGAAAAATAAATTTTATATTTCCAGACGATTTCACTTTTAGAGTAAACACTTACTCTTTTTCGAACATTTTGTCCTGACTCTTATTTTTCGAAAAGGGAATCTCGAGAGCCCTCCCACCGAAAACAAATTATAACAACGTTTTGTATGATTGTAAATAATGTAAAAAATATTAAAAAATAAGTTTAAAAAAATTTCTTTACACAATAAAAATTCTTTCAGAATGAAGTCATTTTGACCGATTTTAGGCAATATAGGTATATACAGAATTCCAGTCTTTCTAGTGTTAAGGACTATAAAGAAAGTTTGACATCCTCATCATCCTAGCACATTTTTTGAGCCACATATTGTCTGGCTTTCCGAGACTAATAAACGATTAATTAATGTCACACAATGTTTCGGTTATTTGCAAACACACAGCGAGTACATGCCTTTAACAACATCATCATTGTCAAGATTGTGTAAAAAATGTGCCCAGAAATAACAATGAAATCGTTTACTCTTTGTGTGTTATTGTCGGAATACCTGAATAGTCACGTTTCATCAAATCACTTTCTCTGATCGCTTTTCAGTGACTATTCAAATTCGAACCTAGAAAATGGGAAAATATCTTTGTATGAAAATACATATGTCAACGCTTTCGAAGAATTCTTGTAAAGGCAAAGAAAGAAAGTGTAATATAAATCGAAACATTCTTTCAAAATGTGTGGATGAGGATGGGATTTGCAGCATTCAAATTGCTATTGTTGGCGAAGAAGTTACATATATTGGGGTGGAATGACCAATTGTGTTTTTATAATTTATATATTATAATTATAATTCAAGGTACAAAAGAAGGCGTCATTTTGAACGTAAACAAGACATGGTTTTGCAGAATTTTGTAGATATTAACATCACTTGTATGTACCCCAAGTGGTGAAGGGTATCACATAGTCGGTCCCGTCCGACTTTTGAACTTTTCTTACTGGTTAAAGAATAATTTTTGGAGGACCTAATAGAAACGTGGATTTATAGAAGAATCTTTTTTAAGGACCCCCAGGGGTGTGGATTTATTAAAAAATATATTTTTATTTAAAGGCACAGTAGGGGTGTAGATTTATTAAAGAATAATTTTTCGAGGACTTAAGGGCAACCTAAAGGTGTGGATATATTAAAGAAGAATTTTTAAGGATTCACAAGACGTGTGGAATTATTAAAAAAATATTTTTCAAGGACCACAGATTTTTTAAAAAACATTTTCCCAAGAACCATAAAAAGTAATTTTAAATATTTTGTTATTTCTTAAACAAATATTTACCATAATGCCGATATACTCTAATGTATGTATTCACATTCGTTCAAATAATCACATATTTCCATTTCTCAAGAATTCAATTCACATTCAACAGCATGAACAAATAAAAACCAATTTTTTTTTGAATGTCACAACATCGCACAGCTGGCAATACAACGAAGACACCACTGACAAATTGCAATAACCAAAAGATGAATGTTACAAAATAAAAAACAAAAACTTTTAAGGCTAGCAATTTTTCAGAGGATTTACATTTTATTCTCATTTTGATAGTAAAAGTAAAAAAATCAATAATCTCGTTGACAGCTTCGAATTTGAGGGGAGTTATGGAATCAAATACAAAAGAATACTTGTTGAGTTGAAATTCCTTTGCGAAAGTTCAATTGGAATTTCGAACAAATATGACTTATTTCTATAAAATTTTAAAGCAGGCTAAGTGTTATGTGATTAGAGGTGGCAAGTTATGCAATGTTATATATATGAAGGGTTGTTAAATGTCAGCTCAATGTGAACAATTAATCGCATTCAGTGATGATGCAATTTTTCAATATAAAATACTAATATGAAATAAAATATTTAAATAATATATGATACCTGTTAATAATCATTTCAATATTTTTTAGCTGCAGAAGGAAAATATGTTTAGTGTAAGGTTACTTCGAAATAAAAGTATGCTTTTGTTTGTTGATAAATTTTCAATTTACCCTATTCAAAACCAGTGAGCGGAGCAGTATAGTCGGACGGGGCTGACCATATGATACCCTACACAACTACCATGAAAATCACACTTTCGGCGGTTCTATATTATGAGCCTGGGCAATATTTCGTGATATTTGCACTCTTTTTACCGATTATAGATCAACAACTCCTCTTTCATCTTGGACAAACTATCAACATCTCGAGTATATGTCCTTCAGGAGCAAGTATATACGCCCCAGAATAAAAATTTTGTAATTTTGCACACAAAAGTCAGGATGTTTATTCCTAGGCCCGATCCCCTTCTCCATGTATAATTTCATGATTTTCGGGACATAAATGCGGCCTCTGGAGCGCCCAGAAAAACCGACAAAAAATTAGTATTTGATCCATTTCATCCCATAAATATTAACTGATCTTTACCAAAAACAATAGGGGTCTTCATTGGCCAGAACCCATCCTACATGCAAAATTTCGTGAAGAGTGGTCCATAACTGTGGCCTGTATCGTGTTTACAAATTATAATGGACAGACGGACGGACACACATGTCTAGATCGACTCAGCTAGTCGACATATGACGATCGGTATACTTAAAGGTGGGTCTAGGACCAATATTTCGCGGCGTTACGAACTTTTGGGGCTGCACAAAGCTATAATACCCTGACAACATAGTTGTGTAGGGTATAATTATTTTAGACCCTAAAAAATTATTATTGGAGTGCAGATGAATAGATAATATTTCGAAAATAGCATTAACAAATATACGTGTCTTGTAAAATGTATATAAAAAATTTCGCTTTTATAATTATTTCAGATTACTTTCAACAATTGTTCTCCTTAAATTCATAATATCTATTTTTTATTTTCTTCATAAAAGCATTTTATCTAAAATAATTTGCACAAATCCCCCATGATAAATATATATATTGAAAGATTTTTACAATCATTGGTATATCAATGCCATCTGTTCTGTTTAAGCTTCATTAATATAATTATTTTCTAAGAATAGCATATTTACCAAAAATTTTATTTGATTATATAATATAAAAATTTCCAAATTTTTTGCACACAATAACATTACAAACATTTTTATATGTTCTGCTGGATATTGCAGCTGAGTACGATAATCATTTTCCTAATAAAAATATGAAATACAATTACTGTCTAAAATTGTTCGTTTGAGATAAAAAATTGGAAAATAGTAGCATTTTAATATTAAAAAAAATCTAAATCCCCTTAGCATATTGAAATCATTTTAATATATTTCTTGAAATTATATTGGAATAATAATGTTTGGAGTGGACAGAAATTACTTGTGGGAATATTTCTTTTTCGAGAGAAATATATAAACTAGCAAATTGAGTGTAAGTAATAAAAATTATAGATAATGGTTATTAAGAGTGATTGATGAACTAGCAAATTGAGTGTATATAATACAAATTATATAATGGTTATTAAGAGTGATTGAAAACTACGAAATTTCAATCACGTGTATGTGAATAAATTAAATATGTATTATTTCAAATATACGAAATATGAGAATCAAAGACAATACATTCAATTGTTCTAATGTCAAATAATGGCACATTGAATTGCGCCAAATTTAAACATTTTTTTTAAGTCGGAACACCTTTTATATTTGGATTTCATTGGAAATTCTTCAAATTATTTGCATATTTTTAGAATTCATTCATCATCATTTAAAAAAGTATATGCTTTTAACATTCTAGAAATTCACAGGAAATGATTGGAGTTGTTGAATCGTTGATTTTATATATTTTATGAAATATCCACTTCTTATGTATTCGATCAATTAATCAATGGAAAATGTACTCCATTGAATTATTGATGAAACGAATTCGTCTTAATTAGTGGATGACTGAAATCTAAATGAAGAGGTTTCCCTGAATTATTCTATCAATCATTCAATTTTCGCACTTTAAAACATGCATCTGTTTTATTGTGAAAATGGGTTAAATAAGTTACATATTTTTTGGTTTAAATAAGAATATACTATATGACTAAGAGATACTATATGGAAACAAAATCATATAAAAACCTAACTCTGTATCAGAAATAAAATTGTGTTTCCCCTCCAGCTAGCATTTATATAATCGTTATAACTCAATTCAAGTAGACAAACAGATTTCACATTTGTATTTAAATTGTCATTTAAGGGAACCACCCACCCCCCTCAAGAATTTAATTTTTCAAGATTTTCAATGGGCTGGCAAATCAATACTCACAGAGAAACGTGTAAAGAAATGGGTTATTCGTTTTTGAGTTATCGTGCCCGCCATTCGCAAAAAAATGTTTAGAGAAAAACGCGTTTATTCCAACAAAATATATATACAAGACATAGCCGATTTATTGTGTCTGCATCAAGTGATGCTGACATCTTCAAGCGTTCTTGAGCTTTTCACTTGAAATTTTGTAGGAACATTCAATAATTAGTGTAGATTCGAATTATATCAACAAAATTTTTGACCCCTAGAATGGGGGGTCCCCTTAAATGTTTGCTGATATCGTTCTTGTAACGAATTTATGCGGTCATTTGTCATAAAGTGGCACATTTCTATGTTAATTTGTTAATGTATGTAGGTATTAAAAAAAGACAAACACCCAAACCCTGTAAATACTTAAGTTTTTAAGGGAACCCCCCCCCATTCTCGATTTTAATTTTTCAAGATTTTCAATGGGCTGGTAAATGATTGTTAAGGTTTGTAACTTTGCACATATATAATTGAAGATTTAAAAGAGAAGAAAAATAATTTACAAAAAAAATTTGTTATTGTTTTGTTGTTGTTTTTTGTAATTAAAGAAAAGTCCTTATTTTTGATGGCGGGCATGATAACTCTTCACTGGAACATCGGAATCCGAAAATTCCAACGGTGTTAGAAGGAGTACATGTCTGGCTCTCGTATGAACTAGGATTATTGACTTCGCTCTAAAATTAACAAAATGGCGGACCTTTGAAAAAATATTTTTGAAAATCGCCGATTTTTTACCAAAAACCAAGTTAAAAAATAAGGAATATCTTCACCGATTGGCTTTATCCTAGTTCATACGAGAGCTATACACTCCCAGAGAATCGTTGCAAAATTTGGAACCGACTGGATTATTAGTTTTTGAGTTATCGTGCCCGCCATTCGCAAAAAAATGTTTAGAGAAAAACGCGTTTAAAGTTTGAGAAGCCCTTCAGCCGTCACTTGATGCTGACACAATAAATCGACTATATCTTCAAGAGTTCTTGAGATTTTCACTTGAAAATTTGTAGAGACATTCTTTAATCAGTGTAGATTCGAATTATATCAACAAAAATTTTGACCCCGAGAATGGGGGGGTCCCCTTAAACGGACAATGCCATTCCAAGCTCCATAATAGAGTTTGAAATAAATTGGAAATATTTTAAATTTATACAACAACGTTATTGTATAAATTTAAACGTTATTAAACTCAAAAGAATTGACATTCCGTTTTGTGTGCCTTCATATCATAAAATTATTTTTGCTTTATTGCACAAAATAAACTACTTTCGGACAACCTTGAATTCATCTATTATCATAAGGGTGCAGATGGTATTTAATATATTAAAAATGTAAATTTCAAAGCAAGACCTTTTTTTATAACGGTAATAAATGCTTTGTTATACCTTTCACCACACTGTGGTACATGGTATTATGTTTTTGTGCATATGATTGTAACAGACAAAAATAATTGAGATAGACCCATGGTTACTTTTGAGAATATGCATAGAATCACTTTCTGAGTCGATTTATGCATGTCCGTCCGTCTGTCCATGTTAAATTGTAAACAAAGTACAAGTCGCATTTATGATTCGAATTGGATGAAATTTGGCACAGATCATATGTTTGGCCCAAGGACGAACCCTATTGAAATTGGGAAAAATTGGTTCTGATATAGATATAGCTCCCATATATATTTTCGTCCGATTTTATGTAATTGGTGCACCAAAATCCCTATATATCTTTCGATTTGAACGAATTTTGGTATATGGTACTGAATTAAGTCTAGAATGATGTTTCTAAGCTTTGTGAAAAGATCTATTGCTAGGCCGATTGACACAACGTACTGAAGTGATACAAATTAGTCTCTGGCAAGTTTCCCTGAAATCGGTTCAGATATAGATATATAACAAAAACGCTACGCCTGTTATTATACATATGTAGAAAATACAAAAGTGGTGAAGGGTATCAAAGTCAACAATTGACAGCAATAAATTATAAAGTTTTACTGACCACACACATACTCAAGCTAAATGAGTCAATATTACATCAAAGGTATTGCTGCAGTGAGTATGAAAGTGTGGGTACTTTTAGCTCTTGATACTTTTTCCTGTAATAAACATTTCATGCGGAAAATTGGCAAATAGCTTATTTTGTTTAATTTTTTGCATTAGTATTAAAAATTTGCATTGTACCAAATTTCACCACATTCGGTTGAAAAGCACGCGCCGTCCGACATTACTAATTTCCTTACTGGTTTTTCCATGTAAAAATTCCGAGTCGAGTGGTTGGAAAATGTAATACACTTTATTTCCAAATCAGTTGAATATTTTATTTAATATAGGAATTAAAAAGGAATTAAATTTTATTGTGTACCTTATGAAAGCGATAACTTTAAGAAACTATTATTGTGTTATTGCTGTTATATTATTTTTTAAACTAAATATGGTATTTTGAAATTTTAAATGACACAAAAAATCTTTTCTAAGTTTTATGTTTCGCCAAATTATTTTGAGATATTTTAGATGTTGCTTATCAGTATAGAAATGTTGATTACCAATTTTTTTTTTTTTTTTGTAATTATAGCAAAGACCCAAATGCACAAACCAGTAAAGAACGTTCAAAAGTCGAACGGGGCCGACTATATAATCCCTTTCACCACTTTGGGTACATACAAGCGATGCTCATATGTATGGGAGCTATATATATGGGAGCTATATCTAAATCTGAACCGATTTAAACCAAACTTGGCATACATCAAACTAGATATAATTCAATACTCTGTGCAAAATTTTGTCTGAAACGGATGAATATTGAGAGTTTGGTGCACCATTTAACGAAAATCGGACGAAACTATATATGGGAGCTATATCTAAATCTGAACCGATTTCAACCAAACTCTGCATACATCAATTTAGACCTAATTCAATACTATGTGCAAATTTTGTCTCAATCGGACCAATATTGGGAGTTTGGTACACCATTTACCTAAAATCTATGGTGGGAGCTATATCTAAATCTGAACCGATTTTCTCCAATTTCAATAGGGTTCGTCCTTGGGCCAAATAAGTGACATGTACCAAATGTTATCTAAATCGGATCATAAATGCGATCTGTACTTTGTTCACAAAAATACATGAACGTACGGACAGACGGACATGCATAAATCGATTCAGAAAGTGATTCTATGCATATTCTCAAAAGGAACCATGGGTCTATCTCGTTTCCTTTTGCCTGTTACAAACATATGCACAAAGACATAATACCCTGTACCACAGTGTGGTGAAGGGTATAATGATAATTGGTGATGTAAAATTTTTTAATGCATATTGCTTTGGTATATCCCCTAATATTACAATATTGCTTTCTTTTAAAAAACCCACACTATTTTTATCTCTCACAATGAAAACTGGTGTGCGTTATTTGACACATGGTATAAAAAACACTGTCCTTTGTACTCATATTCATACCCTGGAATTATGCTCCACAATTTTGCCGCTATGCAGTATAAATATTTAAGAACCACAGATGATAGATGGCGCGCGGGTGTTTGTGAAGCAAAGAAAGAAAAAAAAAACGGAACAAGAGAAAACTGACATTTTAACCTACTGCATGTGTCAAGTGTTGTTACATAGTGGCTTCTGTGGCAAATGACTTCCATTTAGTGGTAATTGAAGCTGTTGTCTGTTCATGATCGCGGGAATGAACAATATGGATGCTCACAGACACACAGGCACATTTTTCCTGTTTTTGTGTGTAGTTTTATAGTGGTGGGTGATTATGTAGAAAAAGTGCATGAAAAAAGCAAGGACGATTAATTTTGAAATCAGTTTCTTAAAAGTAGGTTGCTGTATTCCGCGATATAGAAATGTTCGTTGCTGTAACGTTTCTTTTAGATAAAATGTGGTCTAAATTATAATAAAAAATTATTTTATTTTATTGGAATTTATTTGGAAAATTTTTCTAATAATATATATTTATTTGTATCTTCAAAGTGCATGAAAAAGGCGAGGACGAATACATCTATTAAAAGTAGGTAGCTGTACTATAGAAATGTACTGTACACTATAGAAATGTTTGTCGCTTGCCTCATACCAACCGATACGGCTTTGTTGCAGTACTTTTGGACACTGTTCATTAGGGGTAATTAATTTATAAATTAATATTAATTTTGAAAAAAATATAAATGAGAGCTATAGCCAAGCCGAGTCTATATTAACTAGTCTTAATTACATACCCCACTATTCCGGTCTTCATCAACCGATAATATGAATATCATTGAAAAGCCATTGTAAATTACATAGATTCCAAAATGTTATTCCAAAACGTTATTCCGCCCTAGTATCGCAGCAATTTATAACATTTCTCAACCAATGTGGTTTATATCAACCACATCAATATTAATTGTCAGTTTGTGACATATTTTGCTACATTTTGTAATATATATCTCTATTTAATTGCTGGTGTGCCAAAAACGTACATTATGTGATCGATGAAACAACTTCCTCTTAC
Organism: Musca vetustissima; assembly: GCF_032173495.1. Classification (NCBI taxonomy): domain Eukaryota; kingdom Metazoa; phylum Arthropoda; class Insecta; order Diptera; family Muscidae; genus Musca; species Musca vetustissima. The sequence continues at coordinate 15,375 of NW_026884980.1, read as the reverse complement.
AATAGATACAGTTTATTCGACAAAAATTTACCTCCCGTACCAAATTGGCCAGACATGTAACACTCGTGTTAAAGCCATTAACTTTTAACAAAAGAATTAAAATTGCATTTAAAGTTTTCAGTCCTTTTTCACTTTTGATTTATTGTTTCTCTTTCTTTCAACATGTTTGTCTGTCTATATGTAAGTGGCCAACGATAAATGTAGGTTTGCTTTGTGCCAAACGGCCAACCACATCCATTAAGGTTGGAAAATAAAACAAAGACGAAAACAGAGCTGTAAATGTTTTCAATTCTCATGTCTGATTGTTTGGTCATGTCAACATGTTTGATAAAACGATTAATGGCTGAAAATATGTGTGTGTGAGTTTATAAGTGAAATCCTGTGAGGGTCAATAATTATGAAGACTTCATATATTGTTTTAAATCCCTTAAGTAAATACACTATGATGGACACTTAATAGGGATTTAATATTCAGGACAATATTGTGGCGAAACATACGAGTCTACAATAATACCGTTCGTTCTTGTTTTGTTCAGATCGATATTGAGATTTTACAAATTTAAGGACTATGAAATGTTGTTCATAAAGTTCTTAAAGTAATTTGCCCTCATGCTGTGACAAGGTGGACAATGTGCGGCTTAAATTAATCAGTAATTGAAAAAATCAAACATCGAATGTGAGTGTTTACAGACAATTTTGTAACGGAAATAAACCGAATCGTAGAATAAAATAGATATCTTAATTTTATATGAATTTGCATTTGGCAAAATGGAAGCAAGTTTTTATACCAGGAATAGTGTGCAATTCTTAATACCACGAAAACCGCTTTTTATGGATCTTTTTTGCATCTGCCCTTTATTACTACTAATCATCCCAACATTTTCCAAAGTTGGTAAACCAAGTCGCATTTTCTAAAAAGGCTATACAATTTCCTTTTTACTCATATTGATTGAATTGATGGAACGCTGGGTAACATCATCAGTTCACATTGGAGAAAGTTCCGTAATGAAAACTGTCAACAGAGAGGACAGCACAGGGAGGAGTATTATCTCCTTTGTTGTGGCTCCTAGTGATATATGATATTCCAAATTACATACATATGTTTGGCAATTGTTTGACAAATCCGCACTCGAATATTGCCCAAAATACATTTCATTTTAAAATATACTATCAATATTTCATTAATACATGTACAATATTTATTTATCTCTACCACGACTATCTGTGTATTTGAATAGCAAAAACAAAATTTGCCGTATTTTCACTGGCTGCCATATTAAAGACAATGTTCTAAATTTGGAATGACACGTACTTAAGCATTATATTTAATAGCAAATAATTAAGAAAAAAATCCATTTAACACCAACATAAATACGAAGCCTTAAAGTAAATGTTATGTTTTCCACAGTAAACAATATTCCGTAATCCGGTAAATATCTTGTTGTTCGCTGGTACGTGTACCGGTCTTGGCGGAAATAAAGTCAAATAAGATCTGCTAAACAGCTTGCATGCGTAATTTTTGATTGGCTACAAATATTCTGCGTTGGAGACCAATATGTATAAGGTACAATACATATAAAGGTTGCAAGGAAAAAATGGAATAAGGTCATTTCACAAAAAATAAGGAAAAATCATAAAAAACCAGTAAGGAAAGTAGTAAAGTTGGACGGGGCCGACTATATGATACCCTTCACCACTATGGGTATATTAAACAGGACTATTAGCATGAAATGGGATGAAATAAAATATGTGATATTTTTCTAAATGTGAATCTACCTAGATCTATCCATTAACATGTCATTCGTTTGTTACAATGGGACAAAAGTATGTAAATCGACTTCAAACTAATATAAATAGGTCATCTATGTCTGTACTTCTAGAAAACGCAACTACATAATTCTATGCTCAATTTTGTACGTTGTGCAAAATGTGATGTCAATCACATTTGATGCCCAATTTACTTGAAATCGTTCGAAAATATATATGGAAGCTCTATCCAAATATTAAGCGATTTCAAACAAACTTGTCACAGCTTAGGTTATACTAATTTCAGAACGTTCCTGGTTCCCTGGTGCGTCAATTATTTAAAATCAATCTATAATAAAAGGGAGCTATATCTAAATCTGGACCGATTTTCTCGAAACTTGGAAGACACCACTGTAGGCTTAATTCAGTACGTTATGCCAAATTTCGTGCAAATCGAAGGATACATCGGGACTTTGGTGCACCATTTACATAAAATCGGACGAAAATATATATGGGAGCTATATCTAAATCAGGACCGATTTTCACGAAACTTAGCACACATCATTATGGACCTAATTCAGTACTCTATGCCAAATTTCGTGCAAATCGAAAGTTATATAGGGAGTTTGGTGACCCATTTACCATAAATCGGACGAAAGTATATATGGGACCTATATCTAAATCAGGACCGATTTTCACGAAACTTGGCAGACATCATTCTAGGCTCAATTCAGTACGTTATGCCAAATTTCGTGCAAATCGAAGGATATATAGGGACTTTGGTGCATCATTTACATGAAATCGGACGAAACTATATATGGGAGCTATATCTAAATCTGGACCGATTTTCACGAAACTTGGCAGACATCATTCTAGGCTCAATTCAGTACGTTATGCCAAATTTCGGGCAAATCGAAAGATATATAGGCTCTTTGGGGTACCATTTACATGAAATCGGACGAAACTATATATGGGAGCTATATCTAAATCTGGACCGATTTTCTCGAAACTTGGCAGACATCACTCTAGGCTTAATTCAATACGTTGTGCCAAATTTCGTGCTAATCGAAAGATATATAGGGACTTCGGGGCATCATTTACATGAAATCGGACGAAACTATATATGGGAGATATATCTAAATTTGGACCGATTTTCACGAAACTTGGCAGACATCATTCTAGACCTAAATGATTACGCTGTACCAAATTTCGTGCAAATCGAAAGATATATAGGGACCGTTTACATTAAATCGGTTAAATATATATATGGGAGCTATATCTAAATCTGAACCGATTTTTCCCAATTTCAATAGGGTTCAAAACAAATGAACTGTGCCAAATTTCATCTAATTCGGATCATAAATGCGTGTACTTTGCTCACAAAAATACATGGACAGACAGACGGAAACAATGCATAAATCGAAGAAAGTGATTCTATGTATATTCTCAAAAGGAACCAAATTATTTTTGCCTGTTACAAACATATGCTAATACCCTGTACCACAGTGTGGTGAAGGGTATAATGAAAATACAAAATCTGCAAGATGGCCTCACTTCTTTGGGGTTTCTCGAAATCGTAAAATTCCGTTTGTGAGAATTTGAAACTGCGACTTAATCACATTCTGTTGTATACCATTAAAATATTAGATAAAATGTAGATATAAACCAATAAACCAGCACCAAATATAAAAGTTTACACATGAACGATTTTAGTTTGCTTAGATTTTGTAATGAACAACTCGAGGCCGCGAAGTATTGCTACGAATTTTTAATCTCATCTACATCATGTTGCAAATTTCCACACCCCTTGAAAATTATTAATTAACATTATGTGTAGACCCCTAAAGGGGAAATATCAGAATCATTAAAAAATCTCGAAATATTACTATATGATTTCTAAATAGTCGATAACATTTGCAACTATACAAGATTCAATTATTTAATTTAACTTATATATCAATATTTGTTTGTAGTACGTGTTGTCTTCGTCATGCCCTCTTATTAAAAATTATTGAACATTTTAATGTATATTAATATTAAAATCAATATAAATAAGAATCCTAAAAATTGTAAACATTACCAGAGATTAAAATTTACATGCCAAAAGTATTGTTTTCTTAAGAAATGGAAACGGCATACTTTACTCATAAAACTATAAATGAATTCTCAATTATAACTTGTTATGATGACATGCCATTCAAATTGAAGTGATATAGCATTCATATTTCATATCCAGGAATGGCGTATGTGGAAAAATATTTACGAAAATTATATTGGTTTTAATTTAAATGAATATGACAACAAAGATTTAATTGCTAAATCAATTAAAATGTCTGTTTTTTGCGATATCCTGGTTAAACCTCATACAAAGGCCCAGAAATATTTAGTGTATTTTTTTAGATAGATTATCATTTGATAATGGATTTAAATATTTATTATTTTAATGCATATATAAGTTTGGGTTCCTACATCTAGATCAGATCCATCCATATGTAAAACAAAAAACCTTACGATAGTCCAATTTTTAATGAGTTATAGAGCTATCTTTGGATGGGTACAAATGTACCACGGTTATTGATCTACGTAGGTAATAACTTTAAAAAATTGTATAAATTATATATATGGAAAATATTTATAATTTTTTTCTTCGATTTTGTGTGAAAATACCTCAAGAATGATTCCTCAAAATTTTATCTAAATATCTCCATTATTAAAAATTTTACAGCATTTTTATTCAAAAAAGGTACAAATGTACCCGGTTATTGACCGTAGGGTTTAAAAGCTGATTTGCAAGAAGGCTATGTATGTATGTATTGCACTCCCAGAAAAACATCTGGAAGTATTTGCTGAAATGCTTCCACTCAAATCGAAACTTGCGAAATTAGGCTTTTGTAGTTTATAAACGTTTGAATAACTTGCAGCAAAAATCGTGATTACAGCTTACAACCTATTTTGATTTTTCTGCAAAATTTTTTTCGTTTTTGCAAAATATTCAGGCTGAATCCCAGTTTGCTGAATAATAAAAAAACAACTATTTATTAGTGGGGAATGTATGGCATTGTCCGCCATTGGATTAAATAAAATTAAATCTAACCTTGGACTTGCCATAATATGGTGGAGGGTGATCTAGCCATGTTCGTCCGTCTACCGTAAGTACGATATGTTCTAGTGGAATTGCATACGGTAGTCTTTTGTCTGCAGGCACTGAACTAGCTGGAATTTTGTGTTATTATTTAGTAGTAAATATGCCTATTAGAAATTATAAATGTTAATCTGCTTTTTCGGGTAGCTCCCACATAACAGTACCTCCAATTTTTTGTGAGTTTGGGAATATTTTTCAACCAAAATGGTTGCAGTTCCTATTTGGAGCGAAATCTCCCTACTAAAAATTATCTATAGCGGTCCACCTTTTGAGAAAAGCCCAATCCGGATTTGACAGGTTTTGATCAAATTGACTGTAATTTGGCAATTTGTATTATACGCATCCTATTCGGAATTACTAAATGTTATATCACAAAATTCAACGAGGGCTGTTCGCAACCTAATATCTTAGATATTTACATAAGAAAGATTTATCGGGACAAGAAATTCATAATGATATGGTGAATGTGTTAGGTGAAAGTACTTCTTCATATGCAAAAGTAAAAAATAGGGTTGTTGAATTTAAACGTGGTAGTACAAGCATTAAACATGAATCACGTAGTGGACGTCCAAAAATAGGAACAACAACAGCATGATATGCCATTAAATGACCGACGAAGAAAAGTGCTTGAAATTGCTAATATCATATGCATCTCAAATTATCGAGTCCATTTTATTTAGCATGAAGACCTGCGGATGAAAAAGCTTTCTGCAAGATTGTTGCCGCTTTTGTTAACAGCTTGTATTTCAAACTTGTTTGTTTTAAGCGAAATAAAATGAATTTTAAGCGTCGTTTCATAACTGTTGGTGAGACATGGATCCACCAAGGGTCAAATTTGGCATTTCGGTGTTTTGTTTTCTATATACATCTGTTCATAAGAATATTATTAAACGAATATTATGTGTCATTTCTGCGCAGAAAGGGTCATGTTTTCACATAGACCAATATAAATGTCCCCCTTTTTTTGATATTTTGATTGTTTAAGCTGATTTTTTCAAATTAAAAGGCTTTTCCCAGGTTCTTTGTAAAAAATAATTCTTGCCTAAAAAATTTTGCAAATGCATACATACGTCCCACCAAATAAAAAAAATCACATGATAGTTTTAAAATCTATTACAATTCATGTACATGTTTTTTAACTTAAATGGTGAATTCTTAAATGTTAATTCTGAATAAAAAGCTTGCAGTAAAACTACTACTCTTCACAAAGGTTGAATTTTTAAACACTTCTCTTTAATATCACATTTTTACTATCCTTCTTATATTTTATGATTTTTCCTAATCCTGAAGAATGAATTCAAGTATTCTTTACTTATGTGTCTAAGAAAACATATTAATGGTTGTCAGCAAAAAAGGAAATATATGGACGACATATTTCTGAGCAAATTATCCTTGGTACATTACCGAAATATTATATGTGAACTTCCTTGCAGAGTCTTTCAATTAATATAATTTTCATTTTAGTGTTATCGATGCATACATGTAAAAATAAACAAGGTTGTAAATTTTTTAGACATATTCCATAAGCCAAGAAAAATTGAAATGAAATTTAATTATTGAACATATAAAATAATAAACACTGTGAAACTAATCCATTAGCAAGTTTCTTCAATATAATTTAATGGGACATGACATTCATGCTTGTGGTAACAACGTTTTTATTCTATACCAATGGTGGTGTAAAGAACCCATATTGCCATAGAGATATGCTATCATAAAATTATATTCAAATGTGTTCATATATATTTTTTGTATTTAGAAATGCGATGTTTGAAATAGATGTGTATTTAAATGACATACATGCTTAAAAGGGTTAGTGATATTCCACAGTCATACGTATGTATTCTGCTATATAGTATCGCATTTCTTTCTTCCTTTTAAAGCGTGAGTTAGGTTTGATTACTACTATTGGTTTGATTGAAAACAAAAAAATCTCATGTAACCTTTGTGAAACCATTCCACAGCTGGTTAGAATATATTTTTGAGTTCAGAATTATAGCTATTGAACGAGTAAGGATTTAGATATCATAATGCCGTCATTCGGTAATGTACTTGTAATGGAAATATGTAGCGTAAGTGGTTTTAAATTACTTTATAGAATTAAATTCAAAATTTAAAGAAATGGTATCAAGAAAAGATTATTTCTGAAAGTATTACTAGAATATACTCCGCCACACCAAATTGTGTTAGGGTATATTGGAGTAAAACTTTCAGAAAATGTCTGTGTGCATGTATATTCAAAATGTAGAAAGAAATAATACCGGATTTGATCACGGTCCCCATTGGGAGGGTTGTAAATCTTAAGCAAAAGAATAATAGAACTAATGAGAATTTGTGGCGAAATCCACAGCAAAACTCTGATGAATCTGATAGCTCCTAATAACTTAATAATTATACGAAAATTATTAGTGTTCACAGATATAAGCTTTTTTGAAAACAGATACGACAAAAGATGAAAAAGACAAGGAACACATATGAATATCGATTTTATGTCTTTGGAACGCAAACTCAAATATGGTACCAAGATTATATATCGAACCAAGTTGTAGGTTAGGTCCTAAAATTCAGTATTTTTAAACGGTGTCCAGAGCGGTATTTTGGGACATTGGCCAAAAACGAATTGACTCCAATTTAATATTTTGAATTCTCATTAAGTTGAAAATCAGGGTAGCTCCAGCAGTGCATTAACCTCCCATATTTGGTATTTTGAGAAATTTAGCGCGATTTTCAAACAAAATGGCAGCAATTAGATATTTTGGATTATTATTGTATTTCCGAATAGCCCCCATGTAATGATACTCCCCATTATTTGATTTTTCTGATAGTCTTTGGCACGTTTTTCTCCTTAATTGGCTTCAATTTCATCTTTATACCCTTCACCACACTGTGGTACAGGGCATTATGTATTTGTGCATATGTTTGTAACAGGCAAAAGGAAACGAGATAGACATATGGTTCCTTTTGAGAATATGAATATATGCATGTCCGTCTGTCAATGTTAAATTGTAAATAAAGTACAGGTCGCATTTTTGATTCGAATTGAATGAAATTTGGCACAGCTCATTTATTTGGCACAGCTCATTTATTTGGCCCAAGGAAATTGAAATTGGGAAAAAATCGGTTCAGATTTAGATATAGCTCCCATATATATTTTCGTCAGATTTTATGTAAATGATGCACTAAAGTCCCTATTTATCCTTTGATTTGCACGAAATTTGGCATAGCGTACAGAATTAGAAAGATGTGTGTTAAATTTCGTAAAAATTTGTTCAGATTTAGATATAGCTCCCATATATAAATATATATTCCTGCGATTTTAGGTAAATAGTGCACCAAAGTCCCTATATATCCTTCGATTTGGACGAAATTTGGTATGGCGTACAGAATTTACTCTAAAACGACATGTGTTAAATTTCGTGAAAACCGGTTTAGATTTAGATATAGCTTCCATATGCATTTTCGTCCAATTTTATGTAAATGGTGAACCAAAGTCCCTATATATCCTTCGATTTGCACGAAATTTGGCATAGCCTACTGAATTAAGTCTAGAAAGATGTGTGTTAAATTTCATAAAAATCGGTTCAGATTTAGACAGCAATATCCCTATATATCCTTCGATTTTCACAAAATTTGGATTTATAAGTAAATGAAGAACTCAAAATGTGGCCGAATGCACAAAACATACTGAAATAAGTTTAGCCTAACTTGCGACAAGTTGTGTTGAAATTTACATAATTTTGTCCAATGGCAAGAAGCAACTCTACATCTGACCAAAAAAGTATAGATTGCAGAAAGACATGTTTAATTTCATGTTAGTGGTCCTTCGAAAATGCGACGTCTGTTAGGATTCCATCTGTTGAATATACCCAAAGTGGTGAAGGGTATCGTATAGTCGGCCCCGTTCGACTTTACTACTTTCCTTACTGGTTATGATTATTCTAGGGCATCGAGTCCTCCTTAAGGATAAATTTTGCTATAGGTTCATTAAACAGTACCCACACATTGGCGGTATTTTAAGGGCTGCTGTAAGATCTTCCCTCCAATGAAACAGTAATTTGAGACAAAGAAGCATTGAAGACTTTCGAACAAATATTCCGAAAAGTATCAATATTGGCAGAGCTCGCATATTAGGGTAGTATTTTTAAATTAGCATTCTGGAAAATTTGAGGGTAAAACGAAGTTCTTACGAAAAGAGGGTATATATAGACCCGCTCCATTACATGGCATATCGGGTTACTAGTGAATAAAAATTTCTTCCATTAAGTTATTCAATATAGCTTAATGTTTAAATATAGCTCCCATAAAAATGGCCCTTATCTTAAAGTCCTACACTAGTTTCCCAACATAAAGCAGTGACATTGTGATTTTCTTTAGGTTTGATTGTAAATAAAAATGCCTTGCAACATTTGTGATATCCTGCCATAGTTGGTTAGATTTTTTTTGTTTCTTTTTTTTTGAGTTCATCATAGGTATTGGTCGGAAAAGGATTTAGACATCATAATGAAGTTTTACGGTAATGTACTTTTAATGGAAATATCTGGAGTAGGTTATATTAAATTATTTTATAAAATCAAATTCAAAAGTTAAAGAAATGATACCTAGAACAGAATATTTCTGAAAGTATTACTCGAATATACTCCGGGACACCAAATTGTGTTAGGGTATATTGGGGTAACACTTTCAGTAAATGTCAATGTTGTCAGCATTTTGAAATTAGGGAAATTTGAGGGTAATACGCAGTTTTTTTGAAAATTGGCTTTATATAGCACCGCCACATTATATGGTATATCGGGTTAATGGTGAATAAAAACTTCTACCTTTAATATCTTCAATATAGTTTGATGTTTAAAAAAAGATCCCACAAAAATGATCCTTATCTTGAAGTCCTACCTAGTTTCCCAACATAAGGCAGTGACATTGTCCAGACCGATTAAAAAATGTTTGTATGTACACCAGGTGGGCGAAGGTATAAAAAGTAGTTTCATTACTTGTTATTTATTATATTATTTTTGGAAATAGGCTGATTTTTGGCACGACTGATTTTTTCAAAAGTTGTTTATTTGTGCCTTCTCAAAATAACCCTCCAAACAACAACAAAAACAATAAGAAAATGTTATCTGCGAATCAAAGTACTCTTAGTTTCTCATTTTTTCAAGTTTTAATACAGATAATAGGCTCAAAAATTATAGTAGCTGATTACATTTAAAGTATTGATAAATACTAGTCTCTAAGAATGTTATGTCTGTACTTTATCAGCAAAGTAAACAAAATAGCAAGTAAAGCCAGAATAATACAACGACAGATAACTGGGTGTTGATATTACAAAACCAGTAAGGAAAGTAGTAAAGTCGGACGGGGCCGACTATATGATACCCTTCACCACTATGGGTATATTAAACTGGACTATTAGCATGAAATGGGATGAAATAAAATATGTGATATTTTTCTAAATGTGAATCTACCTAGATCTATCCATAAACATGTCATTCGTTTGTTACAATGGGACAAAAGTATGTAAATCGACTTCAAACTAATATAAATAGGTCATCTATGTCTGTACTTCTAGAAAACGCAACTACATAATTCTATGCTCAATTTTGTACGTTGTGCAAAATGTGATGTCAATCACATTTGATGCCCAATTTACTTGAAATCGTTCGAAAATATATATGGAAGCTCTATTCAAATATTAAGCGATTTCAAACAAACTTGTCACAGCTTAGGTTATACTAATTTCAGAACGTTCCTGGTTCCCTGGTGCGTCAATTATTTAAAATCAATCTATAATAAAAGGGAGCTATATCTAAATCTGGACCGATTTTCTCGAAACTTGGAAGACACCACTGTAGGCTTAATTCAGTACGTTATGCCAAATTTCGTGCAAATCGAAGGATACATCGGGACTTTGGTGCACCATTTACATAAAATCGGACGAAAATATATATGGGAGCTATATCTAAATCAGGACCGATTTTCACGAAACTTAGCACACATCATTATGGACCTAATTCAGTACTCTATGCCAAATTTCGTGCAAATCGAAAGTTATATAGGGAGTTTGGTGACCCATTTACCTTAAATCGGACGAAAGTATATATGGGAGCTTTATCTAAATCTGGACCGATTTTCACGAAACGTAGCACACTTCATTCTGGACCCAAATCAGTACCCTGTGCCAAATTTCGTGCAAATCGAAGGATATATAGGGACTTTGGTGCACCATTTACCTTAAATCGGACGAAACTATATATGGGAGCTATATCTAAATCTGGACCGATTTTCACGAAACGTAGCACACTTCATTCCGGACCCAATTCAGTACCCCATGCCAAATTTCGTGCAAATCGAAATATATATATAAGGACTTTGGAGACCGATTTACCTTAATTCGGACGAAAATATATATGGGGGCTATATCTTAATCTATACCCATTTTCACGAAACTTAGCACACATCATTATGGACCTAATTCAGTACTCTATGCCAAATTTCGTGCAAATCGAAAGTTATATAGGGAGTTTGGTGACCCATTTACCATAAATCGGACGAAAGTATATATGGGACCTATATCTAAATCTGGACCGATTTTCACGAAACGTAGCACAGATCATTCTGCACCTAATTCAATACTCTTTGCCAAATTTCATGCAAATCGAATGATATGTAGGGACTTTGGTGCACCATTTACCTTAAATCGGACGAAACTATATAGGGGCTATATCTAAATCTGAACCGATTTTCTCGAAACTTGATACATATCATTCTGGACCTAATTCAGTTCTCTGTGCCAAATTTCGTGCAAATCGAAAGATATAGAGGGACTTTGGTGCCCCAATTACCTTAAATCGGACGAAAATATATATGGGAGCTATATCTAAATCTGAACCGATTTTTCCCAATTTCCTTGGGCCAAATAAGTGATTTGTGCCAAATTTCATCCAAATCGGATCATAAATGCGACATGTACTTTGTTTACAATTTAACATCTACAGACGGACGGACGGACATGCATAAATCGACTCAGAAAGGGATTCTATGCATATTCTCAAAAGGAACCATGTGTTTATCTCGTTTGCTTTTGCATGTTACAAACATATGCACAAAGACATAATACCCTGTACCACAGTGTGGTGAAGGGTATAAATAGGCTGTACCGAAAAAATACCAATATATAGTACTAAACTACTTTGTAAAATTTATATTAATATAGACTAAAAAAATCGACATGGCTTAAAACAACTTAAGTTGTAGGTGCATATGCAATGACTTGTGGTATTTAAATTCCGAAGCTTACCCAATATATAATTTGCCGACATAATATTCATTACACACCCGTGTTCATAATTCAATTAGAATTGTATATACAATTCCACACTCTTACACAATTGTAATCAAGAACTTTTTATAATAACGGTACATTTTGTTGTTTAAAAGAACACTTATCACCATCATCATGACATGAATAATGTGGCGCCCAAAGTTTTTAAATAAACATTTGTTTTCTTATATCCTGTTTTCATTGGAAGGCGAAACTAAGACAAACACAAAATAAGATTTTGTTACTGTACGTGGCGGAAATGGCATTATGTAATAATTCAGATAACAATATTCAACACATATACACAAATTGAACAAAGAAGCTACATTAGGCATATTGTTGCAAAATTTATTGGCGGATTCAGAATTTTGGAAGGTAGGTATTTTCGGATTTGTCTATATGTATATTTAAAATTTCTTTAAAATGCCCTGAAATTAAGATGGAGAACTTCAAATTCTAGTATACTAGTAGGATGTTTATATTCTTAAAACTATAATACTAACTTACAGACACTTAGGTTGGAAAACTACCCATGAAATAGCAAGCGGGATCTCTGTATATATTTACAATCCTTGGAGCCTGGAATGACAATAGGGTCTTTGTCAAATAGGGACTTGTAGGAATCACTTCACTTCCTAAAAAGTGAACCGTTATTAAAACATATTTGGTAGCAGTCTTGTATAAAACGGAAAAGATATCTTGAAGTAGTAGCCCCTTACAAGAACTGCTCTTAAATAATATTACAAAGTAATTATTATTTTGTTTTAATTTTTAAAGTGCTATCAATGACTTTAAAGTCTTCTAATTGTTATCAACCTTACAGAATTCTAAGCATTTTCAAACATTCCGTGTTTTGGCTTTTGTTAATTACACTGCCATAGATAAATTTGTTCCGTGCGAATGACAACACGAGTTAGCTTCTGCACTTCGATAACCTTTACCTTGGATTCCAAACCATGTGTTAACAAATTCATTGTTTTTGTTTGTTTTGGACTACGGGCTATATACATCGTTGTGTGAGTATTCTTGTCAGATGTGATAAATTGTTGTATGTTGACTCTTGGTACGTTTATACTAGCAACTGGTTCGATGTGCATTTAGCATAGGTTTGACGTTACATTGTCACATTCCATAATAATGATGATGTTTTGGGAATATGAATTGCTAAAACATTTTTTCGTAGATGGAAATTAAGACATTAAATAGTTACACGCACATGTATTATATGAAAGTAGTTTAAGTCCTTTTAAGGTTTTAATACAAATCTGGGTTTTCTAAAAATGTTTACAAAACATATTACGTTATATATTCTATCGTGTTTAAGAGCTTTGAAAGGATTTTGAAACAAATCAAACCCAAAACATTAAATATCTCAATATAAGAAAAAATTGACTTAAATCTCTTTCAAAATAAACGACTTATATACATGCGGTTCTGTTAGAATTTTAATAAGACATGCAAAATATAAGGAAGTACTATATTTTTTCTCCAAAAAAAAGACATGCAATTGAATTAAAAAACGATAAACATTATTAAAAAATAATTTAAGAAAAATAAGTTTCAAAATTTAGATATTTTCATAAAATTTAAAATAGATTTTAAAAATTCAAACAACAACATTTCCACTTTAAAAGCTCTCAATATGCTTTTCCTTTTTCTCTGTTTTCGTAAAAATATTCAAATATTTATGTTTGTTGTTTTGGTTTCCGCCTAACATTCTCAACTCAAAAATTGGCCTTTCCGCTGAAACAAAAATAAATACCAACATTGAATTTCCTTGTTTTACTTTCCAGTTAGATTTTGTGTTTGCAATCTCTTTGTTCACGCACGGGTAAAACCGTACATGCTTTTTATGATGGTTTTCTTACGCTGTATTTTAATGTTTTAAATTTGACAATCGTTTACATTTTTTACTTAAAAAGGATCGTTGTGTCGATGGGGTTATTATATATTCAAAAATGCTAACGAAAAAAAAAAAAAATTACTGAGGGTTTATTTCTTCTTCATATACAATCTCTTATTTAAACATTACATTTGAAGTGAAAAGATTTTCATCAACATGACAGCTAATGGACCGTGATTTTACAAATGTTATAAAGGGGAATATATCAAATGATTTTCTTAAGATTTTAGGTTTTATTATTAGTATTAGTAATAGTATTAGTATTATATTAGTATTAGTATTAGTATTAGTATTAGTATTAGTATTAGTATTAGTATTAGTATTAGTATTAGTATTAGTATTAGTATTAGTATTAGTATTAGTATTAGTATTAGTATTAGTATTAGTATTAGTATTAGTATTAGTATTAGTATTAGTATTAGTATTAGTATTAGTATTAGTATTAGTATTAGTATTAGTATTAGTATTAGTATTAGTATTAGTATTAGTATTAGTATTAGTATTAGTATTAGTATTAGTATTAGTATTAGTATTAGTATTAGTATTAGTATTAGTATTAGTATTAGTATTAGTATTAGTATTAGTATTAGTATTAGTATTAGTATTAGTATTAGTATTAGTATTAGTATTAGTATTAGTATTAGTATTAGTATTAGTATTAGTATTAGTATTAGTATTAGTATTAGTATTAGTATTAGTATTAGTATTAGTATTAGTATTAGTATTAGTATTAGTATTAGTATTAGTATTAGTATTAGTATTAGTATTAGTATTAGTATTAGTATTAGTATTAGTATTAGTATTAGTATTAGTATTAGTATTAGTATTAGTATTAGTATTAGTATTAGTATTAGTATTAGTATTAGTATTAGTATTAGTATTAGTATTAGTATTAGTATTAGTATTAGTATTAGTATTAGTATTAGTATTAGTATTAGTATTAGTATTAGTATTAGTATTATATTAGTAGTACAGTATGTATGTACCTACGTACCTACATTTATTTACTTATTTCTTTTTTCTCTGCCTCTGCCGATCGTTCTGCCGCTGTGCAATGTAAATAATATTGTCCCGCTATCCTGGTTGGTACACCAGAATATTGAAACAATAAAACATTGCTATTTGAAACATTCAAAGTGAAAAGAAGTCTTTTAATTTTGGTGGCGGGCAAAGCAAAAAACAACAAAATATAAGAGTGAAAATACCCAATACACTTGTTGAGTGAGGAAATTTGAACGGCCTTACGCATAAAGGCGATTTTGTGGA